>NW_026112766.1:0-64453 GCF_024323335.1 Lathyrus oleraceus | reverse complement strand
TTCTCATTTTCATATGTTAATATGCATATGACAACCTCATTATATAAATGAGATTATATTTACAAGAATTAAAACCTAGTATTTTCTCATTTTCATATGTAATATACATATTTACAACCTCATTATATAAATGAGATTATATTTACAAGAATTAAAAAACTAGTCTTTCTCATTTTCATATGTTAATATGCATATGACAACCTCATTATATAAATGAGATTATATTTACAAGAATTAAAACCTAGTATTTCTCCATTTCATATGTAAATATACATATTTACAACCTCATTATATAATGAGAAATATTACAAGAATTAAACCTAGTCTTTCTCATTTTCATATGTTAATATGCATATGACAACCTCATTATATAAATGAGATATATTTACAAGAATTAAAACCTAGTATTTCTCATTTTCATATGTAAATATACATATGACAACCTCATTATATAAATGAGATTATATTTACTAGAATTAAAACCTAGTCTTTCTCATTTTCATATGTTTAATAGGCATATGACAACCTCATTATATAAATGGATTATATTTACAAGAATTAAAACCTAGTATTTCTCATTTTCATATGTAATATACATTTTACAACCTCATTTATAAATGAGATTATATTTACAAGAATTAAACCTAGTCTTTCTCATTTTCATATGTTAATATGCATATGCAACCTCATTATATAAATGAGATTATATTTACAAGAATTAAAACCTAGTATTCTCATTTTCATATGTTAATATATATTTACAACCTCATTATATAAATGAGATTATATTTACAAGAATTAAAACCTAGTCTTTCTCATTTTCATATGTTAATATGCATATGACAACCTCATTATATACATGAGATTATATTTACAAGAATTAAAACCTAGTATTTCTCATTTTCATATGTAAATATACATATTTACAACCTCATTATATAAATGAGATTATATTTACAAGAATTAAAACCTAGTCTTTCTCATTTTCATATGTTAATATGCATATGACAACCTCATTATATACATGAGATTATATTTACAAGAATTAAAACCTAGTATTTCTCATTTTCATATATTAATATGCATTATGACAACTCATTATAGAATGAGATTATATTTACAAGAATTAAAACCTAGTATTTCTCATTTTCATATGTTAAATACATATGACAACCTCATTATATAAATGAGATTATATTTACAAGAATTAAAACCTAGTCTTTCTCATTTTCATATGTTAATATGCATATGGACAACCTCATTATATAAATGAGATTATATTTACAAGAATTAAAACCTAGTATTCTCATTTTCATATGTAATATCATATTACAACCTCAGTATATAAATGAGATTATATTTACAAGAATAAAAACCTAGTCTTTCTCATTTTCATATGTTAATATGCATATGACAACCTCATTAATAAATGAGATTATATTTACAAGAATTAAAACCTAGTATTTCTCCTTTCATATGTAAAATACATATTTACAACCTCAGTATAAATGAGATTATATTTACAAGAATTAAACCTAGTATTTCTCATTTTCATATGTTAATATGCATATGACAACCTCATTATAAAATGAGATTATATTACAAGAATTAAAACCTAGTATTTCTCATTTTCATATGTAAATATACATATTTACAACCTCATTATATAAATGAGATTATATTTACAAGAATTAAAACCTAGTCTTTCTCATTTTCATATGTAATATGCATATGACAACCTCATTATATAAATGAGATTATATTTACAAGAATTAAAACCTAGTATTTCTCATTTTCATATGTAAATATAATATTACAACCTCATTATATAAATGAGATTATATTTACAAGAATTAAAACCTAGTCTTCTCATTTTCATATGTTAATATGCATATGACAACCTCATTATATAAATGAGATTATATTTACAAGAATTAAAACCTAGTATTTCTCATTTTCATATGTTAATATACATATTTACAACCTCATTATATAAATGAGATTATATTTACAAGAATTAAAACCTAGTCTTTCTCATTTTCATATGTTAATATGCATATGACAACCTCATTATATAAATGAGATTATATTTACAAGAATTAAAACCTAGTATTTCTCATTTTCATATGTTAATATACATATTTACAACCTCATTATATAAATGAGATTATATTTACAAGAATTAAAACCTAGTCTTTCTCATTTTCATATGTTAATATGCATATGACAACCTCATTATATAAATGAGATTATATTTACAAGAATTAAAACCTAGTATTTCTCATTTTCATATGTTAATATACATATTTACAACCTCATTATATAAATGAGATTATATTTACAAGAATTAAAACCTAGTCTTTCTCATTTTCATATGTTAATATGCATATGACAACCTCAGTATATACATGAGATTATATTTACAAGAATTAAAACCTAGTATTTCTCATTTTCATATGTTAATATGCATATGACAACCTCATTATATAAATGAGATTATATTTAGAAGAATTAAAACCTAGTATTTCTCATTTTCATATGTAAATATACATATTTACAACCTCATTATAAATGAGATTATATTTACAAGAATTAAAACCTAGTATTTCTCATTTTCATATGTTAATATGCATATGACAACCTCATTATATAATGAGATTATATTTACAAGAATTAAAACCTAGTATTTCTCATTTTCATATGTAAATATACATATTTACAACCTCATTATATAAATGAGATATATTTACAAGAATTAAAACCTAGTCTTTCTCATTTTCATATGTTAATATGCATATGACAACCTCATTATATAAATGAGATTATATTTACAAGAATTAAAACCTAGTATTTCTCATTTTCATATGTAAATATACATATTTACAACCTCATTATATAAATGAGATTATATTTACTAGAATTAAAACCTAGTCTTTCTCATTTTCATATGTTAATATGCATATGACAACCTCATTATATAAATGAGATTATATTTACAAGAATTAAAACCTAGTATTTCTCATTTTCATATGTTAATATACATATTTACAACCTCATTATATAAATGAGATTATATTTACAAGAATTAAAACCTAGTCTTTCTCATTTTCATATGTTAATATGCATATGACAACCTCATTATATAAATGAGATTATATTTACAAGAATTAAAACCTAGTATTTCTCATTTTCATATGTTAATATACATATTTACAACCTCATTATATAAATGAGATTATATTTACAAGAATTAAAACCTAGTCTTTCTCATTTTCATATGTTAATATGCATATGACAACCTCAGTATATACATGAGATTATATTTACAAGAATTAAAACCTAGTATTTCTCATTTTCATATGTTAATATACATATTTACAACCTCATTATATAAATGAGATTATATTTACAAGAATTAAAACCTAGTCTTTCTCATTTTCATATGTTAATATGCATATGACAACCTCATTATATAAATGAGATTATATTTACAAGAATTAAAACCTAGTATTTCTCATTTTCATATATTAATATGCATATGACAACCTCATTATATAAATGAGATTATATTTACAAGAATTAAAACCTAGTATTTCTCATTTTCATATGTAAATATACATATTTACAACCTCATTATATAAATGAGATTATATTTACAAGAATTAAAACCTAGTATTTCTCATTTTCATATGTTAATATGCATATGACAACCTCATTATATAAATGAGATTATATTTACAAGAATTAAAACCTAGTATTTCTCATTTTCATATGTAAATATACATATTTACAACCTCATTATATAAATGAGATTATATTTACAAGAATTAAAACCTAGTCTTTCTCATTTTCATATGTAAATATACATATTTACAACCTCATTATATAAATGAGATTATATTTACAAGAATTAAAACCTAGTATTTCTCATTTTCATATGTAATATACATATTTACAACCTCATTATATAAATGAGATTATATTTACAAGAATTAAAACCTAGTCCTTCTCATTTTCATATGTTAATATGCATATGACAACCTCATTATATAAATGAGATTATATTTACAAGAATTAAAACCTAGTATTTCTCATTTTCATATGTAAATATACATATTTACAACCTCATTATATAAATGAGATTATATTTACAAGAATTAAAACCTAGTCTTTCTCATTTTCATATGTTAATATGCATATGACAACCTCATTATATAAATGAGATTATATTTACAAGAATTAAAACCTAGTATTTCTCATTTTCATATGTTAATATACATATTGACAACCTCATTATATAAATGAGATTATATTTACAAGAATTAAAACCTAGTCTTTCTCATTTTCATATGTTAATATGCATATGACAACCTCATTATATAAATGAGATTATATTTACAAGAATTAAAACCTAGTATTTCTCATTTTCATATGTTAATATACATATTTACAACCTCATTATATAAATGAGATTATATTTACAAGAATTAAAACCTAGTATTTCTCATTTTCATATGTAAATATACATATTACAACCTCATTATATAAATGAGATTATATTTACAAGAATTAAAACCTAGTATTTCTCATTTTCATATGTTAATATGCATATGACAACCTCATTATATAAATGAGATTATATTTACAAGAATTAAAACCTAGTATTTCTCATTTTCATATGTAAATATACATATTTACAACCTCATTATATAAATGAGATTATATTTACAAGAATTAAAACCTAGTATTTCTCATTTTCATATGTTAATATGCATATGACAACCTCATTATATAAATGAGATTATATTTACAAGAATTAAAACCTAGTATTTCTCATTTTCATATGTAAATATACATATTTACAACCTCATTATATAAATGAGATTATATTTACAAGAATTAAAACCTAGTCTTTCTCATTTTCATATGTTAATATACATATTACAACCTCATTATATAAATGAGATTATATTTACAAGAATTAAAACCTAGTATTTCTCATTTTCATATGTTAATATACATATTTACAACCTCATTATATAAATGAGATTATATTTACAAGAATTAAAACCTAGTCTTTCTCATTTTCATATGTTAATATGCATATGACAACCTCATTATATAAATGAGATTATATTTACAAGAATTAAAACCTAGTATTTCTCATTTTCATATGTTAATATACATATTTACAACCTCATTATATAAATGAGATTATATTTACAAGAATTAAAACCTAGTCTTTCTCATTTTCATATGTTAATATGCATATGACAACCTCATTATATACATGAGATTATATTTACAAGAATTAAAACCTAGTATTTCTCATTTTCATATGTTAATATACATATTTACAACCTCATTATATAAATGAGATTATATTTACAAGAATTAAAACCTAGTCTTTCTCATTTTCATATGTTAATATGCATATGACAACCTCATTATATAAATGAGATTATATTTACAAGAATTAAAACCTAGTATTTCTCATTTTCATATGTTAATATACATATTACAACCTCATTATATAAATGAGATTATATTTACAAGAATTAAAACCTAGTATTTCTCATTTTCATATGTAAATATACATATTTACAACCTCATTATATAAATGAGATTATATTTACAAGAATTAAAACCTAGTATTTCTCATTTTCATATGTTAATATGCATATGACAACCTCATTATATAAATGAGATTATATTTACAAGAATTAAAACCTAGTATTTCTCATTTTCATATGTAAATATACATATTTACAACCTCATTATATAAATGAGATTATATTTACAAGAATTAAAACCTAGTATTTCTCATTTTCATATGTTAATATGCATATGACAACCTCATTATATAAATGAGATTATATTTACAAGAATTAAAACCTAGTATTTCTCATTTTCATATGTTAATATACATATTTACAACCTCATTATATAAATGAGAATATATTTACAAGAATTAAAACCTAGTCTTTCTCATTTTCATATGTTAATATGCATATGACAACCTCATTATATAAATGAGATTATATTTACAAGAATTAAAACCTAGTATTTCTCATTTTCATATGTAAATATACATATTTACAACCTCATTATATAAATGAGATTATATTTACAAGAATTAAAACCTAGTCTTTCTCATTTTCATATGTTAATATGCATATGACAACCTCATTATATAAATGAGATTATATTTACAAGAATTAAAACCTAGTATTTCTCATTTTCATATGTTAATATGCATATGACAACCTCATTATATAAATGAGATTATATTTACAAGAATTAAAACCTAGTCTTTCTCATTTTCATATGTTAATATGCATATGACAACCTCATTATATAAATGAGATTATATTTACAAGAATTAAAACCTAGTATTTCTCATTTTCATATGTTAATATACATATTTACAACCTCATTATATAAATGAGATTATATTTACAAGAATTAAAACCTAGTATTTCTCATTTTCATATGTAAATATACATATTTACAACCTCATTATATAAATGAGATTATATTTACAAGAATTAAAACCTAGTATTTCTCATTTTCATATGTTAATATGCATATGACAACCTCATTATATAAATGAGATTATATTTAGAAGAATGAAAACCTAGTATTTCTCATTTTCATATGTAAATATACATATTTACAACCTCATTATATAAATGAGATTATATTTACAAGAATTAAAACCTAGTATTTCTCATTTTCATATGTTAATATGCATATGACAACCTCATTATATAAATGAGATTATATTTACAAGAATTAAAACCTAGTATTTCTCATTTTCATATGTAAATATACATATTTACAACCTCATTATATAAATGAGAATATATTTACAAGAATTAAAACCTAGTCTTTCTCATTTTCATATGTTAATATGCATATGACAACCTCATTATATAAATGAGATTATATTTACAAGAATTAAAACCTAGTATTTCTCATTTTCATATGTAAATATACATATTTACAACCTCATTATATAAATGAGATTATATTTACAAGAATTAAAACCTAGTATTTCTCATTTTCATATGTTAATATGCATATGACAACCTCATTATATAAATGAGATTATATTTACAAGAATTAAAACCTAGTCTTTCTCATTTTCATATGTTAATATGCATATGACAACCTCATTATATAAATGAGATTATATTTACAAGAATTAAAACCTAGTATTTCTCATTTTCATATGTTAATATACATATTTACAACCTCATTATATAAATGAGATTATATTTAGAAGAATTAAAACCTAGTATTTCTCATTTTCATATGTAAATATACATATTTACAACCTCATTATATAAATGAGATTATATTTACAAGAATTAAAACCTAGTATTTCTCATTTTCATATGTTAATATGCATATGACAACCTCATTATATAAATGAGATTATATTTACAAGAATTAAAACCTAGTATTTCTCATTTTCATATGTAAATATACATATTTACAACCTCATTATATAAATGAGATTATATTTACAAGAATTAAAACCTAGTATTTCTCATTTTCATATGTTAATATGCATATGACAACCTCATTATATAAATGAGATTATATTTACAAGAATTAAAACCTAGTATTTCTCATTTTCATATGTAAATATACATATTTACAACCTCATTATATAAATGAGATTATATTTACAAGAATTAAAACCTAGTCTTTCTCATTTCATATGTTAATATGCATATGACAACCTCAGTATATGCTGGTTCATACCACTTTGTTGATTTCCAAGATGGATCCAATCAAGTACATTTTTGAAAAGCCAGCATTGACCGGACGGGTTGCGAGATGGCAAATGATTTTGACAGAATATGATATCCAATATACCTCTCAGAAAGCGATCAAGGGGAGTGTATTGTCTGATTACCTCGCTCAGCAACCTATTGAGGATTATCAACCGATGAAGTTTGAATTCCCTGATGAGGACATCATGTTTCTCAAATCGAAAGATTGCGAGGAACCGATCCCGAAGGAGGGGCATGACCCTGAATCCGAATGGATTCTGATGTTTGATGGGGCCGTTAACGTGAATGGTAGCGGTGTTGGTGCTGTTTTGGTTACGCCGAAAGGATCCCACATTCCTTTTGCTGCCCGGCTAACATTTGAGTGCACTAACAACGTGGTTGAATACGAAGCTTGTATCCTGGGGATTGAAGAGGCGATTGATTTGGGGATCAAAAACCTAGTTATATATGGAGATTCAGCTCTGGTTGTAAATCAGGTTAACAGAAAATGGTATACGCATCAGTCTCATTTAGTTCCATACCGGGACTATACGAGGAGGTTGTTGACGTTTTTCACCAAGGTGGTTTTGCATCATGTGCCTAGAGAAGAGAATCCGTTGGCAGATGCTTTGGCTACTCTGGCCGCCTTGATTAAGGTGCAGTGGTGGAATCAGTTCCCCAGTGTTGAGGTAGGACGTCTGGATAGACCGGCTTATGTGTTTGCTGTTGACACAGCGCCTGATGATGAGAAGCCGTGGTATTACGATATCAAGCGCTATCTGGAAACTCAAGAGTATCCTGAAGGGGCATCCAAGAAGGATCGAAAGACTCTGCGGAGGTTGGCCATGGTGTTCTACTTGAATAAGGATGGGGTTTTGTACAAGAGAAATTTTGATTGGGTCTTGCTCAGATGCGTTGATGACAAAGAAGCAAGCCAATTGATGAAAGAGGTTCACGAGGAGTCGTTCGGTACCCATGCCAGTGGGAATGCAATGGTGAAGAAGCTGTTGAGGGCAGGTTGTTATTGGATGACAATGGAGGCCCAATGTGTTAATTTCGTGCGGAAGTGTCATAAATGCCAGATTTATGCTGACAAAGTGCACGTGCCTCCGAATCTGTTGAGCTTAATGTCGTCTCCATGGTCGTTTGCTATGTGGGGCATTGATATGATCGGAAAGATTGAGCCTACGGCTTCGAATGGGCACCGGTTCATATTAGTGGCTATTGATTACTTCACCAAGTGGGTGGAAGCAGCCTCTTATACGAATGTGACGAAGCAGGTTGTTGCCAGGTTTCTCAAGAGAGACATCATTTGCAGATATGGGGTTCCCGAAAGAATCATTACTGATAATGGTTCTAATCTCAACAACAAGATGATGGCAGAACTGTGTCGGGAATTCAAGATCGAGCATCACAATTCTTCTCCTTATCGTCCGAAGATGAATGGGGCGGTTGAGGCAGCCAATAAGAATATCAAGAAGATTGTGCAGAAGATGGTTGTGACCTATAAGGATTGGCATGAGATGTTGCCGTTTGCATTGCATGGGTATCGAACTTCGATGCGTACATCTACTGGGGCAACGCCTTTCTCACTTGTATATGGGATGGAAGTTGTGTTACCGGTTGAGGTTCAAATTCCCTCTTTGAGAGTCCTGATGGACGTGAAATTGCAAGAGGCTGAATGGGTAAGGACTTGGTATGAAGAGTTAAGCCTGATTGAGGAAAAGAGGCTGGCGGCCATCTGTCATGGGCAGTTGTACCAGCAGAGGATGAAGCGTGCTTTTGACCGAAAGGTACGACCTCGGGTATATCACGTAGGTGATATGGTGCTGAAAAGGATCCTTCCTCCTCAAAACGATTGTAGGGGCAAATGGACACCCAATTATGAAGGTCCATTCGTGGTCAAGAAGGTTTTCTCTGGCGGAGCCTTGTTGTTAACGACCATGGATGGCGAAGATTTTCCATCCCCTGTGAATGCAGACGCAGTTAAAAAATACTTCGTATAAAGAGACCCGCTGGACGAAAAGAATAAAATAGTCCAGGCAAAAACGGGTATCCCGGCGAACCGAAAAAAAAATAAAAAAGGTTCGGGCAAAAATTAGGGATATAAAAAGGAAAAATGTACACCCGGCAAGTCGAAAACCTGAAAAGGCGACTTGGGCAAAAAAGGGTATCCCGGTGGACTGAAAACCCGAAAGGGCAGTCCAGACAAAAGAGGGATTGAAACGAACAACTGCGTCCAGCATGATCGTTTGCGCTTTGGTTAAGGCACCAGGATAATACCCGGTAGGGATCAGTCGGAAACGTCTTGTTCAGAAGGCAGAAAGCACGGAGAGTCTGAGGACATATGGGGTGTAACCGAGTTGGAACTCGATGAGATCACGGGTTTCACATTGCCATTAGGATAGATTTTTCCTTTTGTGCGCAGTTACCTCTTTTCAGGAATTGCTTCCTTTGTATTGCTCAATTTGAGCCACACTTTTTCAATCAATAAAATGCATATTCAGTCAAATAATTTTGTTTTTGTTTTCATTACCGCTTTGATTGCAAAAACATCCAATTATTTTGATAAAGAATCTTTGCATTTTAAGACATACAGGTCCCATCCAATGCATGCTTATAAGATTGAAACTTGAAATCGTATTCGGAAGGTTGAGTGACTCAAGTGTTAAAATCTTGACACGCCTGGGGCACGTTTTTGTCTAACGATCTCTTTTGCAGGTACTGTTAGATATTTTCACTCACTTGCAGGTTGTGATGTGGAAGCTTTTGACGAAAGATCCCCGTGGAGTCCGATCGGGGACGAATGAATAGAAGAATGGTGAAAAAGACGGCGAGAGACATACGACGATCCCGGATGTTAATCAAGAAGACTCTTCAAAGTCTGAAGATTAGAAAGTTTGTTCCAATCTAAGGAGTTCGTTCTCCAGGGAGTACGGAGCAGTTGGGAATACAAGGTGATGAATCAGAAAAGTCCAGACGGGTCTGGGAGTTCTCAAAATTGGAAAGCTGACAGTGGATTTGGACGGTGAATGCCATGGTTCAACGAGTCGACGGGTGTTCAGTACCGGGCTTTCCTCATCTCCCCAAGCAGAGTCGGGAGGACTAATTCCCCAGCAGATTCAAGGTTTGTGGTTTCCCTAGCAGAGTCGGGATTGTTATATCCCCAGTAAGTCAGAGGCTGTTGTTATCCCCACAGAGTGCATTGGTGGTTGATTCCCCAGCGTGGTCCCCGAGCGGATCGGGTGCAGAGCAGGTTTTCCCCAGCAAGGGTTGCCTTTTTCCCAGCAGCAGTGCTTTTCCCCAGCAGGGTGGAGATAGGAGTGTTGGCGAGTTCCTCAGTAGAGTATCTCGAGCTCCCCAGAAGAGTCCCTTGAGGGGGATACTTTTTATACATTCATCATGTAGATAAGCATAGCATATTGCATAATAAATCACGTAGCATTTCCATGATTATGGAGCATTACGCTGGAAAAATGGTCATGCATCATTATCGCAGGCATAAGCTAGTCTCAAGCCGTGGTTATTGTTTGAGAAGTGGTTTTGCCAGAAGGTGAAGGTGTTACTCTGAGGAGTTTTGGTGTCATGATTGTGAATCAGCAGTAATTCCCCAGTAGTGCGATATTGGAGGAAGGATTTCTGTCAGACGGAGATGGAAATGATAAATCAAAGAAGTTTCGGGCTTCAAAAAGAAAAAGTAAAAACAAGAGAAAGAATAATCCCCAGCTAAGCGCAAAGTGTTCGTTGGTTAGGGTTGAATAGAGAATAGTCGGTTCGTGGTTTGTTATCCCCAGCATGGGTCGTTGGCACGCGTGCCGGCTCACTTATCACTGTTTTGTTATCTCTGCCGATGCTGACCGGCATGACCAGCTTTCCGGTGTCCAGACCGAAGTGGCGTTCAGGCCAGTTGTTGGGTATTCAGACCAGGTTCCGATTTTCAGATCGAAGAAGTTTCCGACGATCAGGTCGAAGAACTTGTGGCATTCAGGCCAGTTCCGATTTTCAGATCGAAGAAGTTTCCGACGATCAGGTCGAAGAACTTGTGGCATTCAGGCCAGTTCATATTTTCAGATCGAAGAAGTTTCCGACGATCAGGTCGAAGAACTTGTGGCATTCAGGCCAGTTCCAATTTTCAGATCGAAGAAGTTTCCAACAATCAGGTTGAAGTACTTGTGGCATCCAGGCCAATCTTCCGAAGTTTAGATCGATGCAGCTTGCGGCATTCCGGCCGATCTCCCGGTATCCAGACCGAAGTGGTGTTCAGACCAAAGTGGCGTTCAGGCTAATCTCCCGGTGTTCAGACCGACATTAATACTTTCATATTCCGATGTTCAGTATCCAGACTGACGACCGGCGTTCAGGCCATGGTTATTCCCGTGTTACCATTTATTTTGGTATACAGGTCGGTATTTCTGTTTCGGTGTTCAGGCCGACTTTCTCCGTACCAGACGGGTTCTTCTTTCGAGATTGCTTCTTTGCCGGTTCTGACAGGCATTGTTAATTATTTCCCATCAGAGTGCAAATTGTTCGTCTGTTCTTGGTATTCAATCACTCTTCACCCTAATCATCTGAAAGCCGAGGCTATTCATATCGACAGGTTCACAGTGGATTGAATAGGGGCAGCTGTAACACCTCAAAATTTGCCCTCCTCTCTTGGGACTAGCTTAGCATATTGCATTTCATCTTTTAGGTCATTAGTCATTGCATCTTTGCATATCATGTGGAGACAATAAGCAAGTCATCCTCCTAAGTCTTGCTCAGAAGAACAAGAGGTTAAAAGATTCAAGCGTGAGGGTTTTCATGAGTTGATCACTAATCATCTGAGGGTTGTGCTTCAATTAGGGTTTTATTGGCTCCTCAAGGAGATTGATCATTATCTTGGTTGAGGTGGTGCATCATCATCATCATTGGTCTTATTATCACCAAGAGGTTCATTGTGCCTGATCAGATTCCTTGGGATTAGGGTTTTGACCTCTGGTCAACCCTAATCAGTTGTATTGTACCAATCAGGGTTTTGTCAAGGAGATGAGGTTTTCATGGAGATGGGGATCATCATATGGTTTTAATGAGCTTGTGGAAGCTAGGGTTTCATTTTGGAGCCATGTCATCAGGAGATTGAGGCTCAAGCTCAACAGTCAAGCTGAAATTCATCTGAAACCCTAGAAAGTCAACCAAAGTCAACTGTTGGATTTGGGGGTGGGAGAGGGTTAGAAACACTTCATTCATGTCCATACAAGTCTCATTTGACATTTCAAATATCAACATTGAAGAAAATAAAGTCAGGACAAAACTTTCCATAAATAGAAAGTGACCTGTAATTCAAATTTGCCAAAAATGGAAAGGTTTTCTCCTCAAGTTTACATCATCAAGCAAGCTTCAAATGAAATTTTGTCTAACATGAAAGTTGAAGATCTTTCTCTCCCCTTTCCAAAAAGTCCAAGAACATGAACTTCTCATGTATGGTTGAGAAGATATGGTCAAATATTGGTCAAGTAAATTTGAACTTCACAAGTGCATAACTTTCACACCATAAGGCCAATTGAAGTGGTTCTTTTTGCAACATTTCCATCTTGACATGAGCTATCCAAAACATGCATCACATATCATGCATTTCCATTACAAAAATTTTGGCATTTTCATTTGAATTTTGGAGGGAAAATCCAAATTCAAAAATGGTGCATTGCTTTCACTTCCAATCATGTGCATTTGGTTCAAAACAGGTTTTCAAGTAAATTAACACATAAATCATGCACTGTTCCATCCATTCCATGCATGTAGAGGTGAATTGGAATTTGGCATAACACTTGGTTTTTACTTAATTCACTTGCATTTGCTTAATTGTGATTAGCAACATCATTAGCAAACCATATATAAACATAATCATAACAGAAAATTGGATTAACACATCATTTTGCTCAGATCTAGATCCAATTGCACAATTTTCACAATTTGGTTCTCTCACTTTTTCATCCAAATTCTTCACAAACCTTGCCTTGTTCTTGATCAATCCTTGATCCCTAAGCATAATTGGACATTTTTGGAAGCAAGATTCACCAATTTTCGAGCTAATTTGGAACTGTTGAAGCAAGCATCCATTCATGGCAGTTGAGGATTTGAGCAACATCAAGCGCAATTGAGCTATCAACCTTCATCCATTCCATTGTACAAGAGTGTTAGATCACCTGTTTGGACATTACAAGGCCTGAAAGCTGCGATTCCAGTTCTGCACTTCCAACAAGGTTTGATTTCGCATGTCATGATTCTTAAAATTGATGGATGCATGTTGTAGATCCTTCATTGGTGATCACACTGAGCTTTGTATCATGGATTTTCATTAAGAAATGAGCAAGTTATGGTAGATCTAAGTTTGGCACATGAATGTTCTTGCATGCGAATCTTTTGATATAGTTTGATTTAGAAAAATCCAAGCCTAGCATGTTAATGTATGTTGAAAGACGAGTCTATTGGTGTGCTGGTTGTGAACTTCTGGACAAAAGTGTTCTTGAGCCTCAAGAACACTATGAATGCGCATGAATGTTAGGGTTTCTATTTTCCAGAATGCATTTGATCTTCATGAGCGTGCTTTGCATGAAATTTCTTGTTTCTGGCCATGCATTGGTTGTTTTAAGTCCAGCGTGGCGTTATGATTGGATGAGGGCGCTCCACACAGACTTAAGTGAAACGGTGCGTTTCACTTAAGGGCGCCACTTTCAAATACACACTCGGTTCGAGTCCTGGCCGTGGCTTTTGTCCAAATTGCTTTTACAATTTTGTTCATATGTTCATACCATGCTTCATCATGTTTTTTTTATTTTTTCCATTCATTCAAAAAACCATAACTCAATGAATAATGATCCAATTGGCCTGGGAATTTTTGCATGTTGTTCCTCATGATGTCTAGAATTTTATGACTATTTTTTCACAAATTGTGCACAGTTGGAATTTAATTTTGCCTAGGGATTGTTCATGTGTATCCAATTTGCACCTTCCATGCCATTTGCTTCATGAAATAATGGATATTGCTCCAATGATTGTGAAAATTTGCATGCTTAAACTAGACATCCTAATTGAAATTTTGGTATAGAGTTTGCATTTTTCTCATTTCTGGTTGTTGGGTTATGACATGGTTAATGTAGGTGTGACAATGTGTGTCACACCTTTGCTTGTTCAACTTGTGGATTTTCTTTGCCATGCCAATTAAATGCCAATTGATGAGATTTTCTGCATGATGCTTCTTCTGGATGTTAGGATTAATCATGAATTTTTGTGGAATTCTTGGAATGATTTTTGATTTTTTTGGGATTTTTTTTGCTGGTTAGTCATGTTTGGACTTTTGGATAGTCATGAACTTCAATGATTTGTGAAATGCTTGATGTTTATCATATGGATTTGAAATTTTGCACATTGATTCTAGACACCTTGAAGTTTATTGTGGCTTTGGTTTGAGACATTTATCATTTGTCAATTCTGTTTTAGGTTTGTGTGAAGTTGAGGTATCATTTTATGCCCTAATTGAGCTTGTTTGTGCTTGCCTTGCCTTAGGGAATTCAATTGCCATGCTTAAACTTATCCAAATGCCCTGATTTTTGGTATGATGATCATGTGGTGTGTGCTGGTTAGCCATGATTTTTCTTGGAATTTATTGAACCATTTTTGATTTAATGTGGATTTGTTCATTCTGTTGCATCAATGAGTTTGAACTTGCATGCCTTGCCTTAGATGCTTTTTGAAATGAATTTGGTTGATGCTATTGATATGAGACCACTTGGATATTGTTCTTAATTGATTGAGCTTGATTCTTGTCAATTTTCATGTTCTGTTTTAGATTATTTCTCCCACTTTGACCCTAGGCCTTGTCCTAGTGGTTTGTGCTTATGGTTGAGTTGTGTTTTCAGGACAAGAAGCATATGGCCTTGAGGAATTGGTTCATTGGCTTGAGCTACCTATTTGATTGATGTTGATTAACATTGAGTTGTCTTGTAGGTGGATTATCTCCTTTGAGTTGAGCTCGTGCTTTGCCTTGGTGCATTGATGCTTGTCTGTTTAATTGTGTACTGTTGACTGTTGACCACTAGTCTGTCTGTTTGACTTTTGTTGAGTTGTAAACTGACTGAGTTAGATTGTTTTCAGGTACATTAGTTGCTTAAGTTCTTTTGAACTTGCTTTTGCTGTTGCTTGGTTGCTTAACCAATTGAGGTATAGCTCACTGACTTCATGTAGTCTGGAAGACCTGTCCTGCTACTTGGGCAGGCACCTGTCTGAAGTCCTCCTTAAGAGGCAATGCTTGTGTTTGTTTATGTTTGTGCCAAGCAGGAAAAGACCTTTGATAAGGCAATTGGCAGATAAAAGAGATGTGCAATCCATCTCCTTCTATTCAGTGTGTCATCCCTTTGCTCACACACCTTGTGTTGATGCATTGTGGATATTAACCCAAGATCATTGTTGAGTCAGTCATATGTGGAGAAGAGTTCCAACTTTCTGAACTCCCACACTTTCATTTGTCTGAAGCTCTCCCAGGCCAGGGATAAGAGTTGTGAGGTCTTACCCTCACTTCCCATTTCATCTGCTTCACCCTAACTCTCAATGTTAGGGTTAAGAGCTAACATCACCCGATTCCAGTTGCCTTGTGTTTCACAGCCTAACCTTGTGTAAGCCCACTTTGTTTGTATATAGTGTGTGCTAATTGTTAATTGTGTGTATGTTTGCTTTGCTTTTCCTGTTTAGGATAGCTTGCTGCCTGTGCAAGTTAGATAGAAACCTCAACCTAGGACCATTGTGGATTGCGTGATAACTATTAGGCTCGAGTCAGTCTACCTTTTAGTTTGTCATTTCCCAGTCTCTGGTTAGGAGGAAGTTTCTCCCCTGTTAAGGGGAACTACGTTGCCCTGATCCTCATACCAGATGAGGTACGTAGGCAGGAGATCGTACGAGATCTCTCCGGGCACCCTTTTTCTTTTTGTGTGTGTTTGCTTGACAGTTATTAGGCTCGAGTTCCCGACTCCCTATTAACTTGTTGTTTGTTATCCCTTTGTGTGCGTTAGGAGATGGGTGTAATCCCATCGATTGGCATTCCGTATCCTATTGTTGTGTGCTTGGAGTCCGATATAAGTCCAACAATTGGCATTTGGTTTCCAGTGTGGGTTTGTTTGGTTCGGAGTCTGATGTAAGTCCAGCGATTGGCATTCGGTTTCCATGTTTGCCTGTTTGTGTGTGTTTTGTTTCGACGTGCGTGAGCCGAACTACGGTAGCTCTGATTCTCATTCCAGATGAGATACGTAGGCATAGGATGCGATATCCTAGCGAGCCCTTTCCCCTCTTCCTCCACCTGTGTTGTTTCCAGTGTGTGTGTGTGATGTTTGTGAGCAGTTTTAGCAACCTTATTCTTTCCTTTTGAGCGTGGATCCCGTCGAGTACGACGGATGCGTAGGGGTGCTAATACCTTCCCTTCGCATAACCGACTCCCGATCCCATACCTCTTTGGTCGCGAGACCATGTCTTTCCCAGGTTTACTTCGAGCGTTTCCTTTCCCTCTTTGGGATAAATAACGCACGGTGGCGGCTCTGTGTTGTTTTGTTTTAGCCCGCCGGTTGTTTTTCGCGGACGCGACAGCTGGCGACTCTGCTGGGGACTAAAGAAGTTGACCTATTGCTGGTCCATCTTCCCTAAGCGAGTCTCTCATAGCGTTCTCTAGGATAGTGTAGGTTGCTTGTGTTGCTCTATTTATTGCATTTATTATGTTGTATATATTTGCATAAATATTTGCATGCATCATACTATCATGTTGATGTCCTCTATACAGGTGGTTCTTCTGTTTTGTGGGGGGTGTTCTGAGTGGGGCTAAAACCCAGGCCCGAGTATACACCTAGGATTAGTGTGGTCTCACGTTCCTCACATGCTGGTTGGGCATGTTGTTGCGACGTGACATACCACAAGCCGGACGAGGTTCATCTGAGAGAACTCTTCCATTGTGGAGTATTCCACTTTGGTCCAGTTACCTCTTTTGAGCTATTGACTTCGGTGACCGATCTTTCCCGGATCTTTGGTTTAGACGATCTTAAGAGAGCTGCAACGGCACACCCGAAGGGGCAAACCCGTTGAGTATCTTTGCCTGATTGTCGAGACTATTATCCGCCTTAGGATGACCTGATTAGAATTTACCTGTGAGGGGAGGGTGATTCTTACAGATGCATGTTCTGATGGTGACTTTGATGGTGACTGATGGTTCCGTTGATCAGAGTCCTATTTATAAGTCGGATTTATGGACATTTATTTCTGAGACACCGGAGTTCTGTCCGCAGTATTTATCAGTGGGGATCCGTTTATTTCAGGATTCCCCGGGCTGGTTTAGAGGTTCTTGTGGTTGTCTGCTCAGAGATTGTCTGGTGATGATGGTGATGTACCTTTCAGTTCCGTTTATTTCGAAACCCTTGAGTTGGACTTATGACTGCGCAGTACCTCAGATGGTTATGATCAATTCAGAGATCCAGGCTTCAGTGTAACAGATGTTCAGATGGCTTGGAGGATGGCACTATGCATTGCATTCATACATCAGCATCATCCTCATTTTGCATTTATCCGCATCTAATTCATGTTTATCCATATGCAGGGACATTTTCGATTGAGATCCTGGTTGAGAGACTTCTTTGTTTCAGACATGAGGCCCGGTTTGAAAGACGATGTTGTCTACAGTTTCTTTGACCCAGAAATCAGTGTGCTGAGAGATATGATAGCATTGATTACACCCGACCATGTGGGGTTGTTCCGTGAGACGTATGGGGGTATTCTGAAGATGGTTTTCAGGCTCACTGACAGGGATAGGAATGACATCCATACTTTTCTCCAGTTTTATGACCCGGGCTTAAGGTGTTTCGTCTTCCCGGATTACTTATTAGGGCCTTTGATAGAGGACTATGCTGGTATTTTGGGCATTCAGATCAGAAATCAGGTTCCTTTCTATGCTACTAAGGAAGAACCTGATATTGGTGGGATATCCCGTGTTCTTTATTTGAGTCCGGAGATGATTAAGGGTGGTTTGAAAGAGAAGGGGAAGTTGCCTGGTTTTCATTTGAGTTTCCTAGAGGCTATGGCCAAGGAGCATGCTGAGTTGGGTAACTGGAAAGCTGTCTGTGCTTTGATTGCTATGAGCATTTATGGTATCATCCTATTCCCTAACCAGAAGAACTTTGTGGATATTAATGTCGTTCGTTTGTTTGGTCAGAGGAATCCTATTCCTACTCTGGTTGGAGATGTCTATTACTCGCTCCATAACCGGAACGAGAAGAGGCGGGGAGGATTGATTAGGTGTTGTGCTCAGCTATTATACAAATGGTTTATGGGATATTTGCCCTCTAGAGGTGCTTTTGTTCTTCTTGACCATACTGTCAATTGGGCGACCAAGTTGATGGGTTTGCGGGCCAAAGACATAGCTTGGACTCACAGTAGTGGGGTTGGACAGGACTTCATTTGCAGTTGTGGGAGTTTTCCCAATGTGCCTCTTATAGGGGTTCAGGGTTGCATTAATTATAACCCGACACTTCTTAAGAGACAAATGGGATTTGCTATGGAGGTTCCTCCTCTCAAGAGTGAGATTCAGGAAACTTTGTACTTCCCGGTTGAGGGCAATCAGGCAAAGTTGAGGCAAGTATCTGATGCATGGCGCAACATTCAAAGGAAAGGCAAGTTTTCTTGGGGTAGAGTTAATAACAGGTCTTTTCCTCCGTTTGATGATTGGCTCAGCAAGAGAGTGGAGCTCACTTGTCTACCATTTCCTATGGTTGATCCTTGGTATCCGTTGGTTGAGGAATCTCCGTCTTCTGTCAGTATGAGAGAATTCCTAGAGATGAAGAGAGAGAGAGATCAGCTGCAGGTAGAGAAGACTGAATTAGAGATGACTGTTGCTCGGGTTCAGATGGCTAATCAGGATAGGAGGCATGCTCTTGTGGTGAAGCGCTTTGAGGTGGATACCGCTTATTATGGCAAGGTCAGTCAAGCTTTAGAGTCATCCGTAAGGGAGCACGACGTCACCAAGGAGAGGTTGTCCAGAGCCTCGAAGGTCATCGAAGATGAGAAGAGGAGGCAAATCCTCGTGAAGGATCAGAAAGATGCCAGAGCCAGAGTCCTTGCTGCAGAATGGGAAGCGGAGAAAGCGAAGATCATCGCCGAGAGAGATCATTATCTGGCTGAGAGAGATCATTACTTCAGACAGATGAAGATTGGCCAGAAGGAGATAGGGAGATTGCAGCAGGAGAACACTGAGCTCAGGTTCGCGGTGAAATTTACCATGATGGTAGATGATGCGGAACCTTCGGTGGGGCCTTCTTCAGTGTAGTCTTTTGTTATCATTTGTGTGGATTACCGTCAGGCTTGTTGATGGAATTCACTTGTTTGTATTTCCTTTCTGATTCTGGAGAATTGTATTTGACTTGTATCAGCTTGATGTATGACTTTTGCACTTATTGTGCATTTTTGATATACGATGGTTGTTTTCATTCAATGATCGATCTTCAAGCTTTATTTGCTTTCCTGTATGCACTCACACAGCACACACATGGTTGGTTGGTATTTTGCAAAATCATATATCTCTGATCTGTATGATGAATCAAATGATGAATGTCAGAATATTGCTGTCGGATTATTATCTGTCTCGATGAAGCCAGGATCGAAAGACAGAGTGTCCCTCATGTGGATAGACACTGCATTCATGCATGATCATAATAACTTGTGTTTTATTTTGCAGGTATCCGTGACTAACATGCTTGATTGTTTCAGGAATCATTGCTCGTGCTCGTAGAGTTGTACCTTTGCACTCAACACGTCCACACAAATACTTCACCAGACGCAACACTCCAAGACTGATGGATCTACCAAATACAGATGTTCTTGAGCTGAAGGATAAAATGAACGAATTGATCAACATCATGCAAGGGTTTGCAGTCGGGCAGAAAGCACTGGCTGATAAAGTTGAGAAGCTCGAGCGGGCTTCAGCTGCTAACAGCGGTGTCAACCTGGATGGTGTCTCCAACCAGGGGCATGGTGGTTCTAGGGAAGGTGGAAAGAGGACGACTGTGGGTGTAGTGAACAATAATGCCGGTGGTTTTGGTGCTGCCACAGGTGGTGGGCCCGGTCAGATGGGTAATAATATGAAGGATAGTCTGTTTCCTCCGTTCTCTGGGGTTGAGGATGATAGGGAGGAAGACAGAGAAGCTGATCAATTCTCCATGCATAATGAGCCGTTTGGTCAATACGGTGTCCAGCCACCGAATAAAGAGATTCAGTTGCTGGCAGAGAAAATCAGGGCTCTGGAAAGCTATGCCACTCTAGGGGTTGTGAATATGTCGAATATGGGGCTGGTAGAGGGGATTGTGATCCCACAGAAATTCAAGGCGCCCGCATTTGATAAGTACAATGGGAGTTCCTGCCCGGAAACTCACCTTCAAGCTTTCGTCCGCAAGATTTCTGCGTACACGATGGACCAGAAGTTGTGGATGTACTTCTTCCAGGACAGTCTGTCCGGAGGATCCCTGGAATGGTACACCAAGCTGAAATCTTCGGACATCAAAAGCTGGCAGGATCTGGGAGATGCATTCTTTAAACAGTACCAATTTAACGCTGACATGGCTCCTAGCCGTACCCAGCTGCAGGGTATGTCTCAGAAGCCTAACGAGGGGTTTAAAGAGTATGCTCAAAGGTGGAGGGAGTTGGCTGCCAGAGTTCAACCTCCATTGGTAGACCGGGAGATGTCAGATTTGTTCATGGGTACCCTGCAGGGGGCCTTTGCTGAGAGAATGGTTGGATGCCTGGTTACCAACTTCGCTGATATTGTGGTAGCTGGAGAAAGGATAGAGAGTTGGTTGAAGCTCGGAAAAATCCAGGGTGGTAATGCTTCGTCATCTGGTTCGAAGAAGCCCTTCGGAAATGGCCAAAGGAAGAAAGAGGGTGATACAAGTGCAGTATATACCCAGATAGGACCGAGTAGGGATCGTTACTACCAGCACACTGTTGCGGTAACTATTCCTGCTAACAATCAGCCTGCACAACAACAGCAACAACCGCAACAACAGCGTCATCCGTTTCAGCAGAGACCGCAGAGGGCCGGGTATCAAGTCAGAGGGAGAATGAATGATCGTCAGTTTGATGGGTGCATACTGTTGAGGGAGGCTGTCCAGAGGCTGATGGACGAGGGAAGCCTCAGGTTTGAGAAGGCTGATATGGGGAAGGAGGATGTCTCCACCATAACTATCTACTTTGACCCGGTTGATTTGTCAACTCTGGCTGATGCGACTCCAATTACTATCATGGTACCTGGACCAATTCCTTATGACAAAGATGATGCCGTGCCGTGGCATTATGGTGGGGAAGTGTATTGCAATGGAGAGAAAGTGGAGGACCAAGCTGCTAGTGAAACCATCATTTCAAAGGTGGATAATGTCGGACCCAGCGGTTTCACTCGTAGTGGGAGGTTGTTTGCTCCTGATGCTTTGAGGGGAGGAGAAGGAGAAAAAGAAAAGAAAGAAAAGGCTGAGGCTTTAGCCAGGGCAAGAGGAAAACAAGTGATTAATGAAGGTACTCCTGTGGTGACACCGGCACCTGGTGGGTCGGAGAAAGAACTTGATGATGAAGCAGAAGAATTTCTAAGAATCATCAAGAAGTCAGAGTACAAACTTGTCGACCATCTGCAGCAGACACCATCCAAGATCTCGATCTTGTCATTGTTGTTGAGCTCTGAGGGGCATAGAGAGGCTTTATTGAAAATTTTGAAGAAGGCCTACGTTCCTCAGGAGATAACGATTAATCAGTTGGAGACGGTGGTGTCTAATGTTCATGCCAGCCACGGGTTGGGGTTCATCGATATGGATCTGACTGTGGATGGGAGGAATCATAACCGGGCTTTACACATTGCCATGGAATGTAAAGGGGCCGTGCTCTCGCACGTGTTAGTTGATACAGGCTCCTCATTAAATGTGTTGCCAAAGAAAGCCCTGGCGAAGTTGAACTGTGAAGGGTTGATCCTGACGCCCACTGATTTGATAGTGAGGGCTTTTGATGGTTCGAAGCGGGCTGTGTTTGGAGAGGTTGAGCTCCCGGTGAAGATTGGCCCTGAGGTGTTTAAGTCAGTTTTCTATGTCATGGATATTCAGCCGGCATACAGTTGCCTGTTGGGTCGACCATGGATTCATGCTGCTGGGGCAGTGACTTCGACTTTGCACCAGAAGCTGAAGTATATCTTGGATGGACAGGTCATCACCGTCTGCGGAGAGGAAATATCTTCGTCAGCCACCTTTTATCGTTTAAATACGTGGAAATGGACGGTGAGATATGGGAAACGCCGAGTCAAGCATTTGAAACCGTTAAGGTGGAGAATGCTCTTTTTGCCAAGGAAGAGGAGAAACCGTCCATTTCTTCGTTTAAGCAGGCCGCCGAGGTGGTGAAGAGTGGGGAAGCTCCTGGTTGGGGGAAGATGATGGACATCTCTGCCAAGAAAGACCGCTTTGGAGTGGGTTATCAGCCGGGCCGAGGCTCGTTAGGACAAGGTAGAGGACGTCGTCCGTCAGTCACATTCACCAGTGCTGGAATGCTAGATCCAGATCACATCTGTATGGTGGGTGATGAAGTTGACAGTGACTGCGAGATGGATCGGTGGATAAAGCCTTGCGCACCAGGGATGGGAGTCCAGAACTGGAAGGCTGAAAAGATCATCACTGTCACTCTACTTGAAGAGTAATATTTTCTGTTTTTCAATTTTATTTGCATGGAAGCCATACGTTTTGCCCGAAACGTAATGGTTCATTGTAAGGGCCACCTCATGTTTCATTTTGCAAAATTTGCATCATAAATAAAAGGATGTTTTTTCAGTTAAAAGCGGTGTTCCCTGTTTTTCATTTATTTTTGCAGTTTAAAAACAAAAATAAAAATGGCAATGTTTTCATTTTCCTTCTTTTCAATTTGTCTCGTTTCGGTTCTAAAGCAATGCATGAATCAACATTCATGCAGATGCGATCACTCGCCGGATCTCATTGATAACAATCCTGTTACACCCTCGTATGACTTCGACAATCCGATCTATCATGCCGAAGAAGAAGGCGAAGAAGATTGTGAACTGCCAGGGGAATTAGTCAGGTTGTTGAAACAAGAGGAGAAGGTGATTCAGCCGCATGAAGAGCAGGTTGAGATTGTGAATCTGGGTACCGACTGTAAGAACAAAAATTGTTCTACAACAGATTCCTTGATTTTGATGATAACAAAGGATGAAACCAAAAATGGCACCCTAATGAAAAGTTTCTAAGTGTGTAGGGTTCTAAAGAAAGAAGGAAGAGATCTGATGATGTCATCAGATACAGAACCAGATCAGATACAAATTATCAGAAGATAAGAAGCATCTGAAGTAGAAACACGTTCAAGGAAGTCCAACTCTGAGCAAAACAGCAAAGTATCAGAAGCATCTGAACAAGAAGTAAGCTCTAGAAGTTCTGACTCTGATCAACGCTATCTCTAAACTCCAGAACTTATCAGCGCTATCTGAAGAATCCATCAGAACTCAAAAGAGATCAACATCAGAAGCAAGACTCCAAGATTCTCAGATACACGAAGACTCTGATCATGGAAATACTAATGATGAAAGAGTAACGTTAAAGTCAAGTAAAGGATTGCAAATGGATTTCCTAATACAGAAAGAGACGTTAATCTCCAATTTCAATAAAGAAGATACTATATGTGGTAAGTAGTCATTTCAAGGAGAGAAAGTTATCCTGCAGAAGCTATTTAAGTGATGGCGTAAATTCATTTTAATATCCACCAGTTTCAACCACTACTTCTCTTCTATATAAAGGACTACAAATCAACATTCAATATAGAACACATACAAGGAAAAATTATACTGAAACATCAACGCTCAAGAAAACACTCTTGCTCTCTAAATCTTCACGAAGCTGTTGCTTATAACATGAATCACTTTGTTCTTACTATTGTAATATTTGCTTTCTTAGAAGCACTTTAGATTACATAAATCTTTTATCTATTGTTTGTTTATTTCCTCAAGTGACTATGTGTAGTCTGTATACTTGAGAGGACTAAGAGATCTTTCTCTTAGACGTTGTTTGTAATCTTTCAAGATTAGTGGATTAAGTCCTTGTTGAAGGCGAAATCACCTTGGCCGGGTGGACTGGAGTAGCTTTGTGTTATAAGCGAACCAGTATAAAATCATTGTGTGGTTTTCATTTTGAAAAAGAGCTTATTTTCTAAACAATTCAAACCCCCCCTTTCTTGTTTTTCTCACCTTCAATTGGTATCAGAGCTCTGGCTCTGTTATTGATTTTCTAATCAAACACTTAACAGTGTAGAGAGATCCAGTACGAGAAAAACTATGGCCCACTCAAATGAAAAAGATAGTTATAATGCTAAGCCTCCTGTTTTTGATGGAGAGAAGTTTGACTACTGGAAAGATAGAATTGAAAGTTTCTTTCTGGGTTATGATGCTGAACTCTGGGACATTGTCACAGATGGACACAAACCTCCTGTCACAGAGGATGGAGCTGAAGTTCCCAGAAGAAAGATGTCAGATGATCAGAAACGAGTTTTCAAGAATCATCACAAGGCCAGAACCATACTCCTAAATGCTATATGTTACAACGAGTATGAAAAGATCACCAACAGAGAAACAGCCAAAGACATACTTGACTCTTTGAAGACGACTCATGAAGGAAACTCTCAAGTCAAAGAGACAAAGGCTCTGGCGCTTATCCAGAAATATGAAGCCTTCAAAATGGAGGATGATGAAGCCATAGAGGCAATGTTCTCTAGATTCCAAACTCTGATTGCAGGTCTCAAGGTTCTAGACAAAGGATACACAATTGCAGACCATGTCAAAAAGATAGTCAGAAGTCTGCCAAAGAAATGGAGACCTATGGTTACTGCTCTGAAGCTGTCAAAGGATCTGAACAATATTAGCCTTGAAGAACTTGTCAGTTCTCTCAGAAGCCATGAGATAGAACTAGAGGAAGATGAGCCTCAGAAAAGGAACAAGTCTGTAGCATTGAAGTCCAGACCTGAAAGACGCAAACCTGACAGAACCAAAGCTCTCCAGGCAGAAACTGAAGATACTGATGACTCTGAACTAGAAGATTCTGATGATGAAGAAGAATTATCCCTACTAACCAGAAGAGTTAAGCAACTCTGGAAAAAGAGGAACAACAACTTCAGAAGACCAAGACCCAGAGGGGATCGATCAGAATCAACTTCAAAAGGTAAATCTAACAAAGATATTACCTGTTATGAATGTAAAGAAACAGGTCATTACAGGAATGAATGCCCCAAGCTAAAGAAAGACAACTCTAGAAAAGAAAGCTTCAAGAAAAATACCTTCAGGACAAAGAAAGGACTGATGGCTACCTGGGATGATAGTGAATCTGGATCATCAGAATCTGACTCTGATGAACAGGCCAATGTGGCACTTATGGCTACCACATCCAGGAGTAGCTCAGATGAAGAATCTGAAGAGGTATTTTCTGAACTTTCTCGATCTGATCTAGAATCTTGTTTGTCAGAAACTCTTAGCTCATATCAGAAATTAAAACAAAAGTTTAAAAACATTAAAGACTGTCTTAAAGCAAAATTTGAAGAATGTAGTGAACTTGAGATGACAATTCTAGCACGAGAAGATACAATCAGATCTTTAACACTAGAAAGAGATGGAGCAAAAAGAAAAAGCTTAGAATTAGAAGAAGCGTTGTCTCAAGCACCACAAACTTCAAATAAAATAATTTATAAATACGAAGAAGCCTTTCAAGAATTTCTGAAAAATGGGATAGATAGGAGTATTATGGCATCCATGATTTATGGAGTAAGTCAGAACAATAAAAAGGGAATTGGGTATGATCCTAAGGAAGATAAAACTTCTACCAGTGACCAACTTAAATCTCCCTTTTCATATCATTACACACACACACAAGAACAAAAATTTAAAAATGCTAGAAAACCCAAAGTTATAAGAAACTCTGGGAAAACTAATCTGAAAGGACCCAAGAGATTCTGGGTACCAAAAGATAAGATTGTGTATGTTGCAGATATCCTATGCAGCAAAGTTCAGACACCAGTCATGGTACCTGGACTCTGGATGCTCGCGACACATGACGGGAAGAAAGTCTATGTTCCAAAGTCTGGAACTTAAAGACGCTGGATTTGTAGGCTTCGGAGGAGATCAGAAAGGAAGGATCAGAGGCTCCGGAACTATTGGTAATGGTACTCTTCCCTCTATATCTGATGTTCTTTATGTAGAAGGATTAATGCATAACTTATTATCCATAAGTCAATTAAGTGATAACGGTTATGATGTAATCTTTAATCAAAAAACATGTAAAGCCATTAATCAGAACAATGGCTCGGTCCTTTTCAAAGGCAAGAGGAAAAACAACATTTATAAAATTAATCTTTCTGATTTAAAAGAACAAAATGTTAAATGTCTGATGTCTGTTCATAAAGAGCAATGGGTATGGCATAGACGCTTGGGCCACATTAGCATGAGGAAACTTTCTCAGCTAAACAAACTTGAGTTAGTCAGAGGCCTACCTAAACTGAAGTTTTCTTCAGATGCTCTGTGTGAAGCATGTCAGAAAGGAAAATTTTCTAAAACATCTTTTAAAAAGAAAAATGTTGTTTCTACCTCTAAGCCTCTAGAACTTCTCCACATTGACTTATTTGGTCCTGTGAAAACAGCATCAGTCAATGGAAAGAAATATGGACTAGTCATTGTTGATGATTACAGTCGCTGGACATGGGTGAAATTCCTAAAGCACAAGAGTGAGTCTCACTCTGTATTCACTAGTTTCTGCTCCAAAGTGCAAAAAGAATTTGATGCTAAAATTGTTAGAGTCAGAAGTGATCATGGTGGAGAATTTGAAAACAAAGATTTTGAAGAATTATTTGACTCTAATGGAATATCCCATGATTTTTCCTGCCCTAGAACTCCACAACAAAATGGAGTTGTAGAGAGGAAGAATAGGACACTCCAAGAGATGGCTAGAACCATGATCAATGAAACTAATGTGGCAAAGCATTTTTGGGCAGAAGCTGTAAATACAGCGTGTTACATTCAGAATAGAATCTCTATAAGACCCATTCTGGAAAAGACTCCCTATGAACTGTGTAAAGGAAGAAAACCAAACATTTCATATTTTCATCCTTTTGGATGTTCTTGCTTTATCTTAAACACTAAAGAACATCTGAACAAGTTTGATTCCAAAGCACAGAAAGGTATTATGTTAGGATACTCAGAACGCTCTAAAGGCTACAGAGTATACAACACAGAAGCCAAAATTGTGGAAGAATCTATTCATGTCAGATTTGATGATAAGCTTGACCCTGAAAAGTCAAAGCTAGTTGAAGATTTTGCAGATTTAGAAATCACCCTTGCAGGTTCTGATAAAGCTCCAGAAGCAACAGTCACTCAGAACTCTGAAGAAATTAAATCCCCAGAAATCCCAAAGAAAGTTAAAAGTCGTATCAACGTATCTGAAGATTTGATTCTGGGAAACAAGGACGAACCTGTCAGAACCAGATCTACCTTCAGGACCTCTGAAGATACTCCTCTGGGACTAGTGTCTCTGATTGAGCCTATGTCCTGTGATGAAGCACTTCAAGATAACGACTGGGTTTCAGCCATGCAAGAAGAATTAGATCAATTCACAAAGAATGATGTCTGGGATCTTGTTCCAAAGCCCAGAGGCACTCACGTTATTGGAACCAGATGGGTATTCAGAAACAAGCTGAATAAGAAAGGAGAAGTCGTCAGAAACAAAGCTCGACTGGTAGCTCAAGGTTATAGTCAACAAGAAGGTATTGATTATAATGAAACTTTTGCTCCAGTCGCAAGGTTAGAATCTATTCGTCTTCTTGTATCTTTTGCTATTAACCATTCTATTAAATTATATCAAATGGATGTCAAGAGTGCATTCCTTAATGGTTATATATCAGAAGAAGTGTATGTCAACCAACCTCCAGGTTTTGAAAATCCAAACTTTCCAGAACATGTTTTTAAACTTAAAAAATCTTTATATGGACTTAAACAAGCTCCCAGAGCTTGGTATGAACGTTTAAGCAATTTTCTTCTGGAACACAATTTTATCAGAGGGAAAGTTGACTCCACACTTTTCTGTAAGAACCTTAACAATGATCTCATGATATGCCAGATATATGTTGATGACATTATTTTTGGTTCAGTTAACGCCTCTGTTTGTCAAGAATTCTCTAAGTTAATGCAGGCAGAATTTGAAATGAGCTTAATGCAAGAACTAAAGTTCTTTCTGGGAATTCAAATTAACCAAACCTCAGAAGTTACATATGTTCATCAAAGCAAATATATTAAAGATGTTCTGAAGAAATTTGACATGGCTGACTGTAACTCTGCAAAAACTCCAATGCACCCAACATGCATTCTCGAAAAAGAAGAAGTAAGCTCAAAGGTTTGTCAGAAGCTCTATAGAGGTATGATAGGCTCTCTTCTCTATCTGACTGCTACTCGTCCTGATATTCTCTTTAGTGTCTGTCTCTGTGCCAGATTCCAATCAGATCCTAGAGAATCTCATTTAACAGCAGTTAAGAGAATTCTTAAGTATCTGAAAGGAACTCCTAACCTGGGCCTGATGTATAAGAAAACATCAGAGTATAGACTTTCTGGTTACTGTGATGCAGATTATGCAGGAGATAGACTAGAACGAAAAAGCACATCTGGAAATTGCCAGCTTCTGGGAAACAATCTAATCTCCTGGGCTAGCAAAAGACAGTCAACTATCGCTCTATCAACTGCAGAAGCAGAATATATCTCAGCATCACTGTGCACAACTCAGATGCTCTGGATGAAGCATCAGTTAGAAGATCTGCAAATTTTTGAGAGTAACATTCCTATCTTCTGTGATAATACTGCTGCCATTTGTCTAAGTAAGAATCCCATTCTACATTCCAGAGCTAAACACATTGAAATAAAACATCATTTTATCAGAGACTATGTTCAGAAAAGGATAGTAACATTGAAGTTCATTGATACAGATCATCAATGGGCAAATATCTTTACTAAGCCTCTAGCTGAAGATAGATTTCTTTTTATCCTAGAAAATCTGAACATTCAAAATTGTCCAGAATGAAGTGTGGCTCTGAAAATGTAAAATGAGACTCTAACATAAACAAATGTGTTTCTGCCTCTGACTCTGATACTTCTACCAAGTTAAGAAGATATCTGAGTTAGAAATCTCCAGGAACCAATCCTTTAGTATTCTTGAAGATCAGATACATCAACACGTGGAGCACTTAGCGTCCAACCCTAGAACTTCTAGATAGCTGTCCAGAAGAAGATCAAAGGTGAAACGTTTGAGATCTCCTCGAGCAGTGTGCATACTGTTGGGATTAGACATTCATTAATTAGCCTTAATCATTTCTCCCCCAAGCGTGCTTACTTGAGCTTTGTGCTAACGCAATATTGTGTGTCGTTTTGCATGTGTTTTAACTTAGGGTATTTAAACAATTTTCTCACTTTTCACACACTTATCACTCTCACTCACTCTCAAACCCTCTCTAAAACCCTAAACCTCTCTGAAGCATTTCTGCAAACTCTTCATCTTCTTCTTCAACAATGGATGCTCAACAACAAGAAGTTTTTAACTTTTCTCAACAAATGGAATCAAGCTCAACTGCTCAAACTTCAAGCATTCCAACTCCAACTGTTACAGGAGTCTCCATCACCCCAGTTTACAAAGAACCCCATATCCTTGATCGTTTACCTCACATCAACCTATCAACTCCCTTTGAGGGATTGAATGTGTTATGTGAAACACTGGTGGACTTTGACAACTTGAGAAGAAATGGAGTTGATCTTACTGAAGAACTTCGTCAACAAGGTTGGGGAAACTACTTCCAAAGGCTTTATGGTCCTGTTTACCCACTTCTCATCAAGGAGTTCGGGAGATTTGCAGACGCTGATGACCATTTCATCGTCTCTTATGTTTTGGGGGTAAAGATAGTAATTACTGAACAGTCAATTGCTTCTTTACTGAACATGGAGAGAGATGGAGGTAAAAGGATTTACAACATCAACCCTAGGTCAAGGCGCGTTGCTGAAGTAATCAATCCAACCATCTTCAAACATAACACTGAAGGAAATCCTTCAAAGAACAAAGAGCTGCATCAGAACCTCAGAGTGTGGCTTAAGATCATTCTGGGAACTATTCACCACCGCCCAACTTCTAACTCCTCTGATTACATCAATGCAGATCAGAAGTGCATACTTTATTGCATTCACAAGGGTGTGAAGATCTGCCTTCCTGCACTACTCTTCAGATACCTGAGAGACTCTGTCAGGGAGACCAGAAACAACATGAAGCCCAGATCCTACATCCCTCTGGGAAGATTGTTATCTGATGTTTTCATCGAGAATGGGCTGGTAGATCATCTGGAGAAGGCCAAGCTGATGCTAGATCTGACAATAGACACTGGGAAGCCTCTCAACGCCAGAAATCTCAAGAGTATGGGAATAATAAAGAAGATTCAAGTCAGACCCACGCTGGACACATCCTGGGATTCCTTGAAAGATCAGAGGAAGCTGCCTCATGGTCTTGCTAGGTTCTACAAGAACGAACCCAGAGATGCGGTTGCTATCTATCTTAATCGTCTGCTGGATGAAGGTGTTGACATCTCTGACTTCAGCCTCGACGATTGTCTAGATTCAGAAGAAGACTTCGTCAGATACAAGAGAGGTCTCTCTGAGAAGAAAATAACATCACAGGCAAAGAAGGCAAGACTTGGAGAATCTTCTGGAAGCAGATCTCCAGCTCCTCTGCAAATTTCTACTGGTACGTCTGTTCCTCCTATTTCCTCTGAACCTCTGATGGTTTCTTCTACTCCTTCCTCTAATCCTCTCCCAACACCACCCATTTATACAACCTCCGAAATCCCACTTTCTACAACCAGAACCTCACAAACTTCACCAATTTTAAATATCGCCCGTACATTCATACCTCCTTCTGAACCTGAACAAATGAACCAAAGCACTTCCTCTTCATCATCTTCAGAACCAGAATCACCACCATACCTTAAAATCTCCTCTGACCAAGAATACTCTGACCCTGACTCCCCTACCTTAGCCCAAATTCAGGCTCAAAACCTTGCTTCACAACAAACACAAACACATTCAGAAGCAACTTTGTAACACCCTTCTAAAATACCCCAAATATTTAATTAAAATAACCACATATCAATCAGAGTAAATATGCACTCAAGGGTGTCACACAACTACTTCACAACATTCACCATAATAACTGTCATGCTCTTTATTAAATCAAAATAACATTTTTTGCATAATTCGCAGCGGATAGAAATCAACCAACCATTCAAAACATATAACGTAATACAGGTAAAAAGGTTCAACAACCAACAATAAACTAATTAAAACATCCCGTCCCGATGTTACATCTATCAGAGCATGACCCACTAAGGAGACTACACTAGACTCCAAGCACTAGCTTCTACTCAATCACTGCTCGTTACCTGAAAAATAATTGTAAGGGTGAGTTCCTCAATCGATATAATAAGCATTATAAATCATCATGTAATGCTAAGTAAATTCACACGTTAATCACCCAAATCATATCATGCATTCAGTAACGGCACATCAACTCCAATATCATACTCGATTCCAACACAAACATCACTTTTCAACTAAATTATATAAATGAGATTATAAATGAGAATATATTTACAAGAATTAAAACCTAGTCTTTCTCATTTTCATATGTTAATATGCATATGACAACCTCATTATATAAATGAGATTATATTTACAAGAATTAAAACCTAGTATTTCTCATTTTCATATGTTAATATACATATTTACAACCTCATTATATAAATGAGAATATATTTACAAGAATTAAAACCTAGTCTTTCTCATTTTCATATGTTAATATGCATATGACAACCTCATTATATAAATGAGATTATATTTACAAGAATTAAAACCTAGTATTTCTCATTTTCATATGTTAATATACATATTTACAACCTCATTATATAAATGAGATTATATTTAGAAGAATTAAAACCTAGTATTTCTCATTTTCATATGTAAATATACATATTTACAACCTCATTATATAAATGAGATTATATTTACAAGAATTAAAACCTAGTATTTCTCATTTTCATATGTTAATATGCATATGACAACCTCATTATATAAATGAGATTATATTTACAAGAATTAAAACCTAGTCTTTCTCATTTTCATATGTTAATATGCATATGACAACCTCATTATATAAATGAGATTATATTTACAAGAATTAAAACCTAGTATTTCTCATTTTCATATGTAAATATACATATTTACAACCTCATTATATAAATGAGATTATATTTACAAGAATTAAAACCTAGTATTTCTCATTTTCATATGTTAATATACATATTTACAACCTCATTATATAAATGAGAATATATTTACAAGAATTAAAACCTAGTCTTTCTCATTTTCATATGTTAATATGCATATGACAACCTCATTATATAAATGAGATTATATTTACAAGAATTAAAACCTAGTATTTCTCATTTTCATATGTTAATATGCATATGACAACCTCATTATATAAATGAGATTATATTTACAAGAATTAAAACCTAGTCTTTCTCATTTTCATATGTTAATATGCATATGACAACCTCATTATATAAATGAGATTATATTTACAAGAATTAAAACCTAGTATTTCTCATTTTCATATGTTAATATACATATTTACAACCTCATTATATAAATGAGATTATATTTAGAAGAATTAAAACCTAGTATTTCTCATTTTCATATGTAAATATACATATTTACAACCTCATTATATAAATGAGATTATATTTACAAGAATTAAAACCTAGTATTTCTCATTTTCATATGTTAATATGCATATGACAACCTCATTATATAAATGAGATTATATTTAGAAGAATGAAAACCTAGTATTTCTCATTTTCATATGTAAATATACATATTTACAACCTCATTATATAAATGAGATTATATTTACAAGAATTAAAACCTAGTCTTTCTCATTTTCATATGTTAATATGCATATGACAACCTCATTATATAAATGAGATTATATTTACAAGAATTAAAACCTAGTATTTCTCATTTTCATATGTAAATATACATATTTACAACCTCATTATATAAATGAGAATATATTTACAAGAATTAAAACCTAGTCTTTCTCATTTTCATATGTTAATATGCATATGACAACCTCATTATATAAATGAGATTATATTTACAAGAATTAAAACCTAGTATTTCTCATTTTCATATGTAAATATACATATTTACAACCTCATTATATAAATGAGAATATATTTACAAGAATTAAAACCTAGTCTTTCTCATTTTCATATGTTAATATGCATATGACAACCTCATTATATAAATGAGATTATATTTACAAGAATTAAAACCTAGTATTTCTCATTTTCATATGTAAATATACATATTTACAACCTCATTATATAAATGAGATTATATTTACAAGAATTAAAACCTAGTATTTCTCATTTTCATATGTTAATATACATATTTACAACCTCATTATATAAATGAGAATATATTTACAAGAATTAAAACCTAGTCTTTCTCATTTTCATATGTTAATATGCATATGACAACCTCATTATATAAATGAGATTATATTTACAAGAATTAAAACCTAGTATTTCTCATTTTCATATGTTAATATGCATATGACAACCTCATTATATAAATGAGATTATATTTACAAGAATTAAAACCTAGTCTTTCTCATTTTCATATGTTAATATGCATATGACAACCTCATTATATAAATGAGATTATATTTACAAGAATTAAAACCTAGTATTTCTCATTTTCATATGTTAATATACATATTTACAACCTCATTATATAAATGAGATTATATTTAGAAGAATTAAAACCTAGTATTTCTCATTTTCATATGTAAATATACATATTTACAACCTCATTATATAAATGAGATTATATTTACAAGAATTAAAACCTAGTATTTCTCATTTTCATATGTTAATATGCATATGACAACCTCATTATATAAATGAGATTATATTTACAAGAATTAAAACCTAGTATTTCTCATTTTCATATGTAAATATACATATTTACAACCTCATTATATAAATGAGATTATATTTACAAGAATTAAAACCTAGTCTTTCTCATTTTCATATGTTAATATGCATATGACAACCTCATTATATAAATGAGATTATATTTACAAGAATTAAAACCTAGTATTTCTCATTTTCATATGTAAATATACATATTTACAACCTCATTATATAAATGAGAATATATTTACAAGAATTAAAACCTAGTCTTTCTCATTTTCATATGTTAATATGCATATGACAACCTCATTATATAAATGAGATTATATTTACAAGAATTAAAACCTAGTATTTCTCATTTTCATATGTAATATACATATTTACAACCTCATTATATAAATGAGATTATATTTACAAGAATTAAAACCTAGTCTTTCTCATTTTCATATGTTAATATGCATATGACAACCTCATTATATAAATGAGATTATATTTACAAGAATTAAAACCTAGTATTTCTCATTTTCATATGTAAATATACATATTTACAACCTCATTATATAAATGAGATTATATTTACAAGAATTAAAACCTAGTATTTCTCATTTTCATATGTTAATATACATATTTACAACCTCATTATATAAATGAGAATATATTTACAAGAATTAAAACCTAGTCTTTCTCATTTTCATATGTTAATATGCATATGACAACCTCATTATATAAATGAGATTATATTTACAAGAATTAAAACCTAGTATTTCTCATTTTCATATGTTAATATGCATATGACAACCTCATTATATAAATGAGATTATATTTACAAGAATTAAAACCTAGTCTTTCTCATTTTCATATGTTAATATGCATATGACAACCTCATTATATAAATGAGATTATATTTACAAGAATTAAAACCTAGTATTTCTCATTTTCATATGTTAATATACATATTTACAACCTCATTATATAAATGAGATTATATTTACAAGAATTAAAACCTAGTATTTCTCATTTTCATATGTAAATATACATATTTACAACCTCATTATATAAATGAGATTATATTTACAAGAATTAAAACCTAGTATTTCTCATTTTCATATGTTAATATGCATATGACAACCTCATTATATAAATGAGATTATATTTACAAGAATTAAAACCTAGTATTTCTCATTTTCATATGTAAATATACATATTTACAACCTCATTATATAAATGAGATTATATTTACAAGAATTAAAACCTAGTCTTTCTCATTTTCATATGTTAATATGCATATGACAACCTCATTATATAAATGAGATTATATTTACAAGAATTAAAACCTAGTATTTCTCATTTTCATATGTAAATATACATATTTACAACCTCATTATATAAATGAGATTATATTTACAAGAATTAAAACCTAGTCTTTCTCATTTTCATATGTTAATATGCATATGACAACCTCATTATATAAATGAGATTATATTTACAAGAATTAAAACCTAGTATTTCTCATTTTCATATGTAAATATACATATTTACAACCTCATTATATAAATGAGATTATATTTACAAGAATTAAAACCTAGTCTTTCTCATTTTCATATGTTAATATGCATATGACAACCTCATTATATAAATGAGATTATATTTACAAGAATTAAAACCTAGTATTTCTCATTTTCATATGTAAATATACATATTTACAACCTCATTATATAAATGAGATTATATTTACAAGAATTAAAACCTAGTCTTTCTCATTTTCATATGTTAATATGCATATGACAACCTCATTATATAAATGAGATTATATTTACAAGAATTAAAACCTAGTATTTCTCATTTTCATATGTTAATATACATATTTACAACCTCATTATATAAATGAGATTATATTTACAAGAATTAAAACCTAGTATTTCTCATTTTCATATGTAAATATACATATTTACAACCTCATTATATAAATGAGATTATATTTACAAGAATTAAAACCTAGTATTTCTCATTTTCATATGTTAATATACATATTACAACCTCATTATATAAATGAGATTATATTTACAAGAATTAAAACCTAGTATTTCTCATTTTCATATGTAAATATACATATTTACAACCTCATTATATAAATGAGATTATATTTACAAGAATTAAAACCTAGTCTTTCTCATTTTCATATGTTAATATACATATTTACAACCTCATTATATAAATGAGATTATATTTACAAGAATTAAAACCTAGTATTTCTCATTTTCATATGTAAATATACATATTTACAACCTCATTATATAAATGAGATTATATTTACAAGAATTAAAACCTAGTCTTTCTCATTTTCATATGTTAATATGCATATGACAACCTCATTATATAAATGAGATTATATTTACAAGAATTAAAACCTAGTATTTCTCATTTTCATATGTTAATATGCATATGACAACCTCATTATATAAATGAGATTATATTTACAAGAATTAAAACCTAGTATTTCTCATTTTCATATGTAATATACATATTTACAACCTCATTATATAAATGAGATTATATTTACAAGAATTAAAACCTAGTATTTCTCATTTTCATATGTTAATATGCATATGACAACCTCATTATATAAATGAGATTATATTTACAAGAATTAAAACCTAGTATTTCTCATTTTCATATGTAAATATACATATTTACAACCTCATTATATAAATGAGATTATATTTACAAGAATTAAAACCTAGTATTTCTCATTTTCATATGTAAATATACATATTTACAACCTCATTATATAAATGAGATTATATTTACAAGAATTAAAACCTAGTATTTCTCATTTTCATATGTTAATATACATATTTACAACCTCATTATATAAATGAGATTATATTTACAAGAATTAAAACCTAGTATTTCTCATTTTCATATGTTAATATGCATATGACAACCTCATTATATAAATGAGATTATATTTACAAGAATTAAAACCTAGTATTTCTCATTTTCATATGTAAATATACATATTACAACCTCATTATATAAATGAGATTATATTTACAAGAATTAAAACCTAGTATTTCTCATTTTCATATGTTAATATGCATATGACAACCTCATTATATAAATGAGATTATATTTACAAGAATTAAAACCTAGTATTTCTCATTTTCATATGTTAATATGCATATGACAACCTCATTATATAAATGAGATTATATTTACAAGAATTAAAACCTAGTATTTCTCATTTTCATATGTAAATATACATATTTACAACCTCATTATATAAATGAGATTATATTTACAAGAATTAAAACCTAGTATTTCTCATTTTCATATGTTAATATGCATATGACAACCTCATTATATAAATGAGATTATATTTACAAGAATTAAAACCTAGTATTTCTCATTTTCATATGTTAATATGCATATGACAACCTCATTATATAAATGAGATTATATTTACAAGAATTAAAACCTAGTATTTCTCATTTTCATATGTTAATATGCATATGACAACCTCATTATATAAATGAGATTATATTTACAAGAATTAAAACCTAGTATTTCTCATTTTCATATGTTAATATGCATATGACAACCTCATTATATAAATGAGATTATATTTACAAGAATTAAAACCTAGTATTTCTCATTTTCATATGTTAATATACATATTTACAACCTCATTATATAAATGAGATTATATTTACAAGAATTAAAACCTAGTATTTCTCATTTTCATATGTAAATATACATATTTACAACCTCATTATATAAATGAGATTATATTTACAAGAATTAAAACCTAGTATTTCTCATTTTCATATGTTAATATGCATATGACAACCTCATTATATAAATGAGATTATATTTACAAGAATTAAAACCTAGTATTTCTCATTTTCATATGTTAATATGCATATGACAACCTCATTATATAAATGAGATTATATTTACAAGAATTAAAACCTAGTATTTCTCATTTTCATATGTAATATACATATTACAACCTCATTATATAAATGAGATTATATTTACAAGAATTAAAACCTAGTATTTCTCATTTTCATATGTTAATATACATATTTACAACCTCATTATATAAATGAGATATATTTACAAGAATTAAAACCTAGTCTTTCTCATTTTCATATGTTAATATGCATATGACAACCTCATTATATAAATGAGATTATATTTACAAGAATTAAAACCTAGTATTTCTCATTTTCATATGTTAATATGCATATGACAACCTCATTATATAAATGAGATTATATTTACAAGAATTAAAACCTAGTATTTCTCATTTTCATATGTTAATATGCATATGACAACCTCATTATATAAATGAGATTATATTTACAAGAATTAAAACCTAGTATTTCTCATTTTCATATGTTAATATACATATTTACAACCTCATTATATAAATGAGATTATATTTACAAGAATTAAAACCTAGTATTTCTCATTTTCATATGTAAATATACATATTTACAACCTCATTATATAAATGAGATTATATTTACAAGAATTAAAACCTAGTATTTCTCATTTTCATATGTTAATATGCATATGACAACCTCATTATATAAATGAGATTATATTTACAAGAATTAAAACCTAGTATTTCTCATTTTCATATGTAAATATACATATTTACAACCTCATTATATAAATGAGATTATATTTACAAGAATTAAAACCTAGTCTTTCTCATTTTCATATGTTAATATGCATATGACAACCTCATTATATAAATGAGATTATATTTACAAGAATTAAAACCTAGTATTTCTCATTTTCATATGTTAATATACATATGACAACCTCATTATATAAATGAGATTATATTTACAAGAATTAAAACCTAGTCTTTCTCATTTTCATATGTTAATATGCATATGACAACCTCATTATATAAATGAGATTATATTTACAAGAATTAAAACCTAGTATTTCTCATTTTCATATGTTAATATACATATTTACAACCTCATTATATAAATGAGATTATATTTACAAGAATTAAAACCTAGTATTTCTCATTTTCATATGTAATATACATATTTACAACCTCATTATATAAATGAGATTATATTTACAAGAATTAAAACCTAGTATTTCTCATTTTCATATGTTAATATGCATATGACAACCTCATTATATAAATGAGATTATATTTACAAGAATTAAAACCTAGTATTTCTCATTTTCATATGTAAATATACATATTTACAACCTCATTATATAAATGAGATTATATTTACAAGAATTAAAACCTAGTATTTCTCATTTTCATATGTTAATATGCATATGACAACCTCATTATATAAATGAGATTATATTTACAAGAATTAAAACCTAGTATTTCTCATTTTCATATGTAAATATACATATTTACAACCTCATTATATAAATGAGATTATATTTACAAGAATTAAAACCTAGTATTTCTCATTTTCATATGTTAATATGCATATGACAACCTCATTATATAAATGAGATTATATTTACAAGAATTAAAACCTAGTATTTCTCATTTTCATATGTAATATACATATTTACAACCTCATTATATAAATGAGATTATATTTACAAGAATTAAAACCTAGTCTTTCTCATTTTCATATGTTAATATGCATATGACAACCTCATTATATAAATGAGATTATATTTACAAGAATTAAAACCTAGTATTTCTCATTTTCATATGTAAATATACATATTTACAACCTCATTATATAAATGAGATTATATTTACAAGAATTAAAACCTAGTCTTTCTCATTTTCATATGTTAATATGCATATGACAACCTCATTATATAAATGAGATTATATTTACAAGAATTAAAACCTAGTATTTCTCATTTTCATATGTTAATATGCATATGACAACCTCATTATATAAATGAGATTATATTTACAAGAATTAAAACCTAGTCTTTCTCATTTTCATATGTTAATATGCATATGACAACCTCATTATATAAATGAGATTATATTTACAAGAATTAAAACCTAGTATTTCTCATTTTCATATGTTAATATACATATTTACAACCTCATTATATAAATGAGATTATATTTACAAGAATTAAAACCTAGTATTTCTCATTTTCATATGTAAATATACATATTTACAACCTCATTATATAAATGAGATTATATTTACAAGAATTAAAACCTAGTATTTCTCATTTTCATATGTTAATATGCATATGACAACCTCATTATATAAATGAGATTATATTTACAAGAATTAAAACCTAGTATTTCTCATTTTCATATGTAAATATACATATTTACAACCTCATTATATAAATGAGATTATATTTACAAGAATTAAAACCTAGTATTTCTCATTTTCATATGTTAATATGCATATGACAACCTCATTATATAAATGAGATTATATTTACAAGAATTAAAACCTAGTATTTCTCATTTTCATATGTAAATATACATATTTACAACCTCATTATATAAATGAGATTATATTTACAAGAATTAAAACCTAGTATTTCTCATTTTCATATGTTAATATGCATATGACAACCTCATTATATAAATGAGATTATATTTACAAGAATTAAAACCTAGTATTTCTCATTTTCATATGTAAATATACATATTTACAACCTCATTATATAAATGAGATTATATTTACAAGAATTAAAACCTAGTCTTTCTCATTTTCATATGTTAATATGCATATGACAACCTCATTATATAAATGAGATTATATTTACAAGAATTAAAACCTAGTATTTCTCATTTTCATATGTAAATATACATATTTACAACCTCATTATATAAATGAGATTATATTTACAAGAATTAAAACCTAGTCTTTCTCATTTTCATATGTTAATATGCATATGACAACCTCATTATATAAATGAGATTATATTTACAAGAATTAAAACCTAGTATTTCTCATTTTCATATGTTAATATACATATTTACAACCTCATTATATAAATGAGATTATATTTACAAGAATTAAAACCTAGTATTTCTCATTTTCATATGTAAATATACATATTTACAACCTCATTATATAAATGAGATTATATTTACAAGAATTAAAACCTAGTATTTCTCATTTTCATATGTTAATATACATATTTACAACCTCATTATATAAATGAGATTATATTTACAAGAATTAAAACCTAGTATTTCTCATTTTCATATGTAAATATACATATTTAAAACCTCATTATATAAATGAGATTATATTTACAAGAATTAAAACCTAGTATTTCTCATTTTCATATGTTAATATGCATATGACAACCTCATTATATAAATGAGATTATATTTACAAGAATTAAAACCTAGTATTTCTCATTTTCATATGTTAATATGCATATGACAACCTCATTATATAAATGAGATTATATTTACAAGAATTAAAACCTAGTATTTCTCATTTTCATATGTTAATATGCATATGACAACCTCATTATATAAATGAGATTATATTTACAAGAATTAAAACCTAGTATTTCTCATTTTCATATGTAAATATACATATTTACAACCTCATTATATAAATGAGATTATATTTACAAGAATTAAAACCTAGTATTTCTCATTTTCATATGTTAATATGCATATGACAACCTCATTATATAAATGAGATTATATTTACAAGAATTAAAACCTAGTATTTCTCATTTTCATATGTAAATATACATATTTACAACCTCATTATATAAATGAGATTATATTTACAAGAATTAAAACCTAGTATTTCTCATTTTCATATGTAAATATACATATTTACAACCTCATTATATAAATGAGATTATATTTACAAGAATTAAAACCTAGTATTTCTCATTTTCATATGTAATATACATATTTACAACCTCATTATATAAATGAGATTATATTTACAAGAATTAAAACCTAGTATTTCTCATTTTCATATGTTAATATGCATATGACAACCTCATTATATAAATGAGATTATATTTACAAGAATTAAAACCTAGTATTTCTCATTTTCATATGTTAATATACATATTTACAACCTCATTATATAAATGAGATTATATTTACAAGAATTAAAACCTAGTATTTCTCATTTTCATATGTTAATATACATATTTACAACCTCATTATATAAATGAGATTATATTTACAAGAATTAAAACCTAGTCTTTCTCATTTTCATATGTTAATATGCATATGACAACCTCATTATATAAATGAGATTATATTTACAAGAATTAAAACCTAGTATTTCTCATTTTCATATGTTAATATGCATATGACAACCTCATTATATAAATGAGATTATATTTACAAGAATTAAAACCTAGTATTTCTCATTTTCATATGTTAATATGCATATGACAACCTCATTATATAAATGAGATTATATTTACAAGAATTAAAACCTAGTATTTCTCATTTTCATATGTTAATATACATATTACAACCTCATTATATAAATGAGATTATATTTACAAGAATTAAAACCTAGTATTTCTCATTTTCATATGTAAATATACATATTTACAACCTCATTATATAAATGAGATTATATTTACAAGAATTAAAACCTAGTCTTTCTCATTTTCATATGTTAATATGCATATGACAACCTCATTATATAAATGAGATTATATTTACAAGAATTAAAACCTAGTATTTCTCATTTTCATATGTAAATATACATATTTACAACCTCATTATATAAATGAGATTATATTTACAAGAATTAAAACCTAGTCTTTCTCATTTTCATATGTTAATATGCATATGACAACCTCATTATATAAATGAGATTATATTTACAAGAATTAAAACCTAGTATTTCTCATTTTCATATGTTAATATACATATTTACAACCTCATTATATAAATGAGATTATATTTACAAGAATTAAAACCTAGTATTTCTCATTTTCATATGTAAATATATATTTACAACCTCATTATATAAATGAGATTATATTTACAAGAATTAAAACCTAGTATTTCTCATTTTCATATGTTAATATACATATTTACAACCTCATTATATAAATGAGATTATATTTACAAGAATTAAAACCTAGTATTTCTCATTTTCATATGTAATATACATATTTACAACCTCATTATATAAATGAGATTATATTTACAAGAATTAAAACCTAGTATTTCTCATTTTCATATGTTAATATGCATATGACAACCTCATTATATAAATGAGATTATATTTACAAGAATTAAAACCTAGTATTTCTCATTTTCATATGTTAATATGCATATGACAACCTCATTATATAAATGAGATTATATTTACAAGAATTAAAACCTAGTATTTCTCATTTTCATATGTTAATATGCATATGACAACCTCATTATATAAATGAGATTATATTTACAAGAATTAAAACCTAGTATTTCTCATTTTCATATGTAAATATACATATTTACAACCTCATTATATAAATGAGATTATATTTACAAGAATTAAAACCTAGTATTTCTCATTTTCATATGTTAATATGCATATGACAACCTCATTATATAAATGAGATTATATTTACAAGAATTAAAACCTAGTATTTCTCATTTTCATATGTAAATATACATATTTACAACCTCATTATATAAATGAGATTATATTTACAAGAATTAAAACCTAGTATTTCTCATTTTCATATGTAATATACATATTACAACCTCATTATATAAATGAGATTATATTTACAAGAATTAAAACCTAGTATTTCTCATTTTCATATGTTAATATACATATTTACAACCTCATTATATAAATGAGATTATATTTACAAGAATTAAAACCTAGTATTTCTCATTTTCATATGTTAATATGCATATGACAACCTCATTATATAAATGAGATTATATTTACAAGAATTAAAACCTAGTATTTCTCATTTTCATATGTAAATATACATATTTACAACCTCATTATATAAATGAGATTATATTTACAAGAATTAAAACCTAGTCTTTCTCATTTTCATATGTTAATATGCATATGACAACCTCATTATATAAATGAGATTATATTTACAAGAATTAAAACCTAGTATTTCTCATTTTCATATGTTAATATGCATATGACAACCTCATTATATAAATGAGATTATATTTACAAGAATTAAAACCTAGTCTTTCTCATTTTCATATGTTAATATGCATATGACAACCTCATTATATAAATGAGATTATATTTACAAGAATTAAAACCTAGTATTTCTCATTTTCATATGTTAATAATTTACAACCTCATTATATAAATGAGATTATATTTACAAGAATTAAAACCTAGTATTTCTCATTTTCATATGTAAATATACATATTTACAACCTCATTATATAAATGAGATTATATTTACAAGAATTAAAACCTAGTATTTCTCATTTTCATATGTTAATATGCATATGACAACCTCATTATATAAATGAGATTATATTTACAAGAATTAAAACCTAGTATTTCTCATTTTCATATGTAAATATACATATTTACAACCTCATTATATAAATGAGATTATATTTACAAGAATTAAAACCTAGTATTTCTCATTTTCATATGTTAATATGCATATGACAACCTCATTATATAAATGAGATTATATTTACAAGAATTAAAACCTAGTATTTCTCATTTTCATATGTAAATATACATATTTACAACCTCATTATATAAATGAGATTATATTTACAAGAATTAAAACCTAGTCTTTCTCATTTTCATATGTTAATATGCATATGACAACCTCATTATATAAATGAGATTATATTTACAAGAATTAAAACCTAGTATTTCTCATTTTCATATGTAAATATACATATTTACAACCTCATTATATAAATGAGATTATATTTACAAGAATTAAAACCTAGTCTTTCTCATTTTCATATGTTAATATGCATATGACAACCTCATTATATAAATGAGATTATATTTACAAGAATTAAAACCTAGTATTTCTCATTTTCATATGTTAATATACATATTTACAACCTCATTATATAAATGAGATTATATTTACAAGAATTAAAACCTAGTCTTTCTCATTTTCATATGTTAATATGCATATGACAACCTCATTATATAAATGAGATTATATTTACAAGAATTAAAACCTAGTATTTCTCATTTTCATATGTTAATATACATATTTACAACCTCATTATATAAATGAGATTATATTTACAAGAATTAAAACCTAGTCTTTCTCATTTTCATATGTTAATATGCATATGACAACCTCATTATATAAATGAGATTATATTTACAAGAATTAAAACCTAGTATTTCTCATTTTCATATGTTAATATACATATTTACAACCTCATTATATAAATGAGATTATATTTACAAGAATTAAAACCTAGTATTTCTCATTTTCATATGTTAATATGCATATGACAACCTCATTATATAAATGAGATTATATTTACAAGAATTAAAACCTAGTATTTCTCATTTTCATATGTTAATATGCATATGACAACCTCATTATATAAATGAGATTATATTTACAAGAATTAAAACCTAGTATTTCTCATTTTCATATGTAAATATACATATTACAACCTCATTATATAAATGAGATTATATTTACAAGAATTAAAACCTAGTATTTCTCATTTTCATATGTTAATATGCATATGACAACCTCATTATATAAATGAGATTATATTTACAAGAATTAAAACCTAGTATTTCTCATTTTCATATGTAATATACATATTTACAACCTCATTATATAAATGAGATTATATTTACAAGAATTAAAACCTAGTATTTCTCATTTTCATATGTTAATATGCATATGACAACCTCATTATATAAATGAGATTATATTTACAAGAATTAAAACCTAGTATTTCTCATTTTCATATGTTAATATACATATTTACAACCTCATTATATAAATGAGATTATATTTACAAGAATTAAAACCTAGTATTTCTCATTTTCATATGTAAATATACATATTTACAACCTCATTATATAAATGAGATTATATTTACAAGAATTAAAACCTAGTATTTCTCATTTTCATATGTTAATATACATATTACAACCTCATTATATAAATGAGATTATATTTACAAGAATTAAAACCTAGTATTTCTCATTTTCATATGTAAATATACATATTTACAACCTCATTATATAAATGAGATTATATTTACAAGAATTAAAACCTAGTATTTCTCATTTTCATATGTTAATATGCATATGACAACCTCATTATATAAATGAGATTATATTTACAAGAATTAAAACCTAGTATTTCTCATTTTCATATGTAATATACATATTTACAACCTCATTATATAAATGAGATTATATTTACAAGAATTAAAACCTAGTATTTCTCATTTTCATATGTTAATATACATATTTACAACCTCATTATATAAATGAGATTATATTTACAAGAATTAAAACCTAGTATTTCTCATTTTCATATGTTAATATGCATATGACAACCTCATTATATAAATGAGATTATATTTACAAGAATTAAAACCTAGTATTTCTCATTTTCATATGTAAATACATATTTACAACCTCATTATATAAATGAGATTATATTTACAAGAATTAAAACCTAGTATTTCTCATTTTCATATGTTAATATGCATATGACAACCTCATTATATAAATGAGATTATATTTACAAGAATTAAAACCTAGTATTTCTCATTTTCATATGTAATATACATATTTACAACCTCATTATATAAATGAGATTATATTTACAAGAATTAAAACCTAGTATTTCTCATTTTCATATGTTAATATGCATATGACAACCTCATTATATAAATGAGATTATATTTACAAGAATTAAAACCTAGTATTTCTCATTTTCATATGTAAATATACATATTTACAACCTCATTATATAAATGAGATTATATTTACAAGAATTAAAACCTAGTCTTTCTCATTTTCATATGTTAATATGCATATGACAACCTCATTATATAAATGAGATTATATTTACAAGAATTAAAACCTAGTATTTCTCATTTTCATATGTTAATATACATATTTACAACCTCATTATATAAATGAGATTATATTTACAAGAATTAAAACCTAGTATTTCTCATTTTCATATGTAATATACATATTTACAACCTCATTATATAAATGAGATTATATTTACAAGAATTAAAACCTAGTATTTCTCATTTTCATATGTTAATATACATATTACAACCTCATTATATAAATGAGATTATATTTACAAGAATTAAAACCTAGTATTTCTCATTTTCATATGTAATATACATATTTACAACCTCATTATATAAATGAGATTATATTTACAAGAATTAAAACCTAGTCTTTCTCATTTTCATATGTTAATATGCATATGACAACCTCATTATATAAATGAGATTATATTTACAAGAATTAAAACCTAGTATTTCTCATTTTCATATGTTAATATGCATATGACAAAACCTCATTATATAAATGAGATTATATTTACAAGAATTAAAACCTAGTATTTCTCATTTTCATATGTTAATATGCATATGACAACCTCATTATATAAATGAGATTATATTTACAAGAATTAAAACCTAGTATTTCTCATTTTCATATGTAAATATACATATTTACAACCTCATTATATAAATGAGATTATATTTACAAGAATTAAAACCTAGTATTTCTCATTTTCATATGTTAATATGCATATGACAACCTCATTATATAAATGAGATTATATTTACAAGAATTAAAACCTAGTATTTCTCATTTTCATATGTAATATACATATTTACAACCTCATTATATAAATGAGATTATATTTACAAGAATTAAAACCTAGTATTTCTCATTTTCATATGTAAATATACATATTACAACCTCATTATATAAATGAGATTATATTTACAAGAATTAAAACCTAGTATTTCTCATTTTCATATGTTAATATACATATTTACAACCTCATTATATAAATGAGATTATATTTACAAGAATTAAAACCTAGTCTTTCTCATTTTCATATGTTAATATGCATATGACAACCTCATTATATAAATGAGATTATATTTACAAGAATTAAAACCTAGTATTTCTCATTTTCATATGTAAATATACATATTTACAACCTCATTATATAAATGAGATTATATTTACAAGAATTAAAACCTAGTCTTTCTCATTTTCATATGTTAATATGCATATTACAACCTCATTATATAAATGAGATTATATTTACAAGAATTAAAACCTAGTATTTCTCATTTTCATATGTTAATATGCATATGACAACCTCATTATATAAATGAGATTATATTTACAAGAATTAAAACCTAGTATTTCTCATTTTCATATGTTAATATACATATGACAACCTCATTATATAAATGAGATTATATTTACAAGAATTAAAACCTAGTATTTCTCATTTTCATATGTTAATAATTTACAACCTCATTATATAAATGAGATTATATTTACAAGAATTAAAACCTAGTATTTCTCATTTTCATATGTAAATATACATATTTACAACCTCATTATATAAATGAGATTATATTTACAAGAATTAAAACCTAGTATTTCTCATTTTCATATGTTAATATGCATATGACAACCTCATTATATAAATGAGATTATATTTACAAGAATTAAAACCTAGTATTTCTCATTTTCATATGTAATATACATATTTACAACCTCATTATATAAATGAGATTATATTTACAAGAATTAAAACCTAGTATTTCTCATTTTCATATGTTAATATGCATATGACAACCTCATTATATAAATGAGATTATATTTACAAGAATTAAAACCTAGTATTTCTCATTTTCATATGTAAATATACATATTTACAACCTCATTATATAAATGAGATTATATTTACAAGAATTAAAACCTAGTCTTTCTCATTTTCATATGTTAATATGCATATGACAACCTCATTATATAAATGAGATTATATTTACAAGAATTAAAACCTAGTATTTCTCATTTTCATATGTAAATATACATATTACAACCTCATTATATAAATGAGATTATATTTACAAGAATTAAAACCTAGTCTTTCTCATTTTCATATGTTAATATGCATATGACAACCTCATTATATAAATGAGATTATATTTACAAGAATTAAAACCTAGTATTTCTCATTTTCATATGTAAATATACATATTTACAACCTCATTATATAAATGAGATTATATTTACAAGAATTAAAACCTAGTCTTTCTCATTTTCATATGTTAATATGCATATGACAACCTCATTATATAAATGAGATTATATTTACAAGAATTAAAACCTAGTATTTCTCATTTTCATATGTTAATATACATATTTACAACCTCATTATATAAATGAGATTATATTTACAAGAATTAAAACCTAGTATTTCTCATTTTCATATGTTAATATGCATATGACAACCTCATTATATAAATGAGATTATATTTACAAGAATTAAAACCTAGTATTTCTCATTTTCATATGTTAATATACATATTTACAACCTCATTATATAAATGAGATTATATTTACAAGAATTAAAACCTAGTATTTCTCATTTTCATATGTTAATATACATATTACAACCTCATTATATAAATGAGATTATATTTACAAGAATTAAAACCTAGTATTTCTCATTTTCATATGTTAATATGCATATGACAACCTCATTATATAAATGAGATTATATTTACAAGAATTAAAACCTAGTATTTCTCATTTTCATATGTAAATATACATATTTACAACCTCATTATATAAATGAGATTATATTTACAAGAATTAAAACCTAGTATTTCTCATTTTCATATGTTAATATGCATATGACAACCTCATTATATAAATGAGATTATATTTACAAGAATTAAAACCTAGTATTTCTCATTTTCATATGTAAATATACATATTTACAACCTCATTATATAAATGAGATTATATTTACAAGAATTAAAACCTAGTATTTCTCATTTTCATATGTTAATATGCATATGACAACCTCATTATATAAATGAGATTATATTTACAAGAATTAAAACCTAGTATTTCTCATTTTCATATGTAAATATACATATTTACAACCTCATTATATAAATGAGATTATATTTACAAGAATTAAAACCTAGTCTTTCTCATTTTCATATGTTAATATGCATATGACAACCTCATTATATAAATGAGATTATATTTACAAGAATTAAAACCTAGTATTTCTCATTTTCATATGTAATATACATATTACAACCTCATTATATAAATGAGATTATATTTACAAGAATTAAAACCTAGTCTTTCTCATTTTCATATGTTAATATACATATGACAACCTCATTATATAAATGAGATTATATTTACAAGAATTAAAACCTAGTATTTCTCATTTTCATATGTAATATACATATTTACAACCTCATTATATAAATGAGATTATATTTACAAGAATTAAAACCTAGTATTTCTCATTTTCATATGTAATATACATATTTACAACCTCATTATATAAATGAGATTATATTTACAAGAATTAAAACCTAGTATTTCTCATTTTCATATGTTAATATACATATTTACAACCTCATTATATAAATGAGATTATATTTACAAGAATTAAAACCTAGTATTTCTCATTTTCATATGTAAATATACATATTACAACCTCATTATATAAATGAGATTATATTTACAAGAATTAAAACCTAGTATTTCTCATTTTCATATGTTAATATGCATATGACAACCTCATTATATAAATGAGATTATATTTACAAGAATTAAAACCTAGTATTTCTCATTTTCATATGTTAATATACATATTTACAACCTCATTATATAAATGAGATTATATTTACAAGAATTAAAACCTAGTATTTCTCATTTTCATATGTTAATATGCATATGACAACCTCATTATATAAATGAGATTATATTTACAAGAATTAAAACCTAGTATTTCTCATTTTCATATGTAAATATACATATTTACAACCTCATTATATAAATGAGATTATATTTACAAGAATTAAAACCTAGTATTTCTCATTTTCATATGTTAATATGCATATGACAACCTCATTATATAAATGAGATTATATTTACAAGAATTAAAACCTAGTATTTCTCATTTTCATATGTTAATATACATATTTACAACCTCATTATATAAATGAGATTATATTTACAAGAATTAAAACCTAGTATTTCTCATTTTCATATGTAATATACATATTTACAACCTCATTATATAAATGAGATTATATTTACAAGAATTAAAACCTAGTATTTCTCATTTTCATATGTTAATATACATATTTACAACCTCATTATATAAATGAGATTATATTTACAAGAATTAAAACCTAGTATTTCTCATTTTCATATGTTAATATGCATATGACAACCTCATTATATAAATGAGATTATATTTACAAGAATTAAAACCTAGTATTTCTCATTTTCATATGTAATATACATATTACAACCTCATTATATAAATGAGATTATATTTACAAGAATTAAAACCTAGTATTTCTCATTTTCATATGTTAATATGCATGACAACCTCATTATATAAATGAGATTATATTTACAAGAATTAAAACCTAGTATTTCTCATTTTCATATGTTAATATGCATATGACAACCTCATTATATAAATGAGATTATATTTACAAGAATTAAAACCTAGTATTTCTCATTTTCATATGTAAATATACATATTTACAACCTCATTATATAAATGAGATTATATTTACAAGAATTAAAACCTAGTATTTCTCATTTTCATATGTAATATACATATGACAACCTCATTATATAAATGAGATTATATTTACAAGAATTAAAACCTAGTATTTCTCATTTTCATATGTTAATATGCATATGACAACCTCATTATATAAATGAGATTATATTTACAAGAATTAAAACCTAGTCTTTCTCATTTTCATATGTTAATATACATATTTCAACCTCATTATATAAATGAGATTATATTTACAAGAATTAAAACCTAGTATTTCTCATTTTCATATGTAAATATACATATTTACAACCTCATTATATAAATGAGATTATATTTACAAGAATTAAAACCTAGTATTTCTCATTTTCATATGTTAATATGCATATGACAACCTCATTATATAAATGAGATTATATTTACAAGAATTAAAACCTAGTATTTCTCATTTTCATATGTAAATATACATATTACAACCTCATTATATAAATGAGATTATATTTACAAGAATTAAAACCTAGTATTTCTCATTTTCATATGTTAATATGCATATGACAACCTCATTATATAAATGAGATTATATTTACAAGAATTAAAACCTAGTATTTCTCATTTTCATATGTAAATATACATATTTACAACCTCATTATATAAATGAGATTATATTTACAAGAATTAAAACCTAGTCTTTCTCATTTTCATATGTTAATATGCATATGACAACCTCATTATATAAATGAGATTATATTTACAAGAATTAAAACCTAGTATTTCTCATTTTCATATGTAAATATACATATTTACAACCTCATTATATAAATGAGATTATATTTACAAGAATTAAAACCTAGTCTTTCTCATTTTCATATGTTAATATGCATATGACAACCTCATTATATAAATGAGATTATATTTACAAGAATTAAAACCTAGTATTTCTCATTTTCATATGTTAATATACATATTTACAACCTCATTATATAAATGAGATTATATTTACAAGAATTAAAACCTAGTCTTTCTCATTTTCATATGTTAATATGCATATGACAACCTCATTATATAAATGAGATTATATTTACAAGAATTAAAACCTAGTATTTCTCATTTTCATATGTTAATATACATATTTACAACCTCATTATATAAATGAGATTATATTTACAAGAATTAAAACCTAGTCTTTCTCATTTTCATATGTTAATATGCATATGACAACCTCATTATATAAATGAGATTATATTTACAAGAATTAAAACCTAGTATTTCTCATTTTCATATGTTAATATACATATTTACAACCTCATTATATAAATGAGATTATATTTACAAGAATTAAAACCTAGTATTTCTCATTTTCATATGTTAATATGCATATGACAACCTCATTATATAAATGAGATTATATTTACAAGAATTAAAACCTAGTATTTCTCATTTTCATATGTAATATACATATTGACAACCTCATTATATAAATGAGATTATATTTACAAGAATTAAAACCTAGTATTTCTCATTTTCATATGTTAATATACATATTTACAACCTCATTATATAAATGAGATTATATTTACAAGAATTAAAACCTAGTATTTCTCATTTTCATATGTAAATATGCATATGACAACCTCATTATATAAATGAGATTATATTTACAAGAATTAAAACCTAGTATTTCTCATTTTCATATGTAATATACATATTTACAACCTCATTATATAAATGAGATTATATTTACAAGAATTAAAACCTAGTATTTCTCATTTTCATATGTTAATATGCATATGACAACCTCATTATATAAATGAGATTATATTTACAAGAATTAAAACCTAGTATTTCTCATTTTCATATGTAATATACATATTTACAACCTCATTATATAAATGAGATTATATTTACAAGAATTAAAACCTAGTCTTTCTCATTTTCATATGTTAATATGCATATGACAACCTCATTATATAAATGAGATTATATTTACAAGAATTAAAACCTAGTATTTCTCATTTTCATATGTAATATACATATTTACAACCTCATTATATAAATGAGATTATATTTACAAGAATTAAAACCTAGTCTTTCTCATTTTCATATGTTAATATGCATATGACAACCTCATTATATAAATGAGATTATATTTACAAGAATTAAAACCTAGTATTTCTCATTTTCATATGTTAATATACATATGACAACCTCATTATATAAATGAGATTATATTTACAAGAATTAAAACCTAGTTTCTCATTTTCATATGTTAATATACATATTACAACCTCATTATATAAATGAGATTATATTTACAAGAATTAAAACCTAGTATTTCTCATTTTCATATGTTAATATACATATTTACAACCTCATTATATAAATGAGATTATATTTACAAGAATTAAAACCTAGTATTTCTCATTTTCATATGTAAATATACATATTTACAACCTCATTATATAAATGAGATTATATTTACAAGAATTAAAACCTAGTATTTCTCATTTTCATATGTTAATATGCATATGACAACCTCATTATATAAATGAGATTATATTTACAAGAATTAAAACCTAGTATTTCTCATTTTCATATGTTAATATACATATGACAACCTCATTATATAAATGAGATTATATTTACAAGAATTAAAACCTAGTATTTCTCATTTTCATATGTTAATATGCATATGACAACCTCATTATATAAATGAGATTATATTTACAAGAATTAAAACCTAGTATTTCTCATTTTCATATGTAATATACATATTACAACCTCATTATATAAATGAGATTATATTTACAAGAATTAAAACCTAGTATTTCTCATTTTCATATGTTAATATGCATATGACAACCTCATTATATAAATGAGATTATATTTACAAGAATTAAAACCTAGTATTTCTCATTTTCATATGTAATATACATATTTACAACCTCATTATATAAATGAGATTATATTTACAAGAATTAAAACCTAGTATTTCTCATTTTCATATGTTAAATATACATATTACAACCTCATTATATAAATGAGATTATATTTACAAGAATTAAAACCTAGTATTTCTCATTTTCATATGTTAATATACATATTTACAACCTCATTATATAAATGAGATTATATTTACAAGAATTAAAACCTAGTCTTTCTCATTTTCATATGTTAATATGCATATGACAACCTCATTATATAAATGAGATTATATTTACAAGAATTAAAACCTAGTATTTCTCATTTTCATATGTAAATATACATATTTACAACCTCATTATATAAATGAGATTATATTTACAAGAATTAAAACCTAGTATTTCTCATTTTCATATGTAAATATACATATTACAACCTCATTATATAAATGAGATTATATTTACAAGAATTAAAACCTAGTATTTCTCATTTTCATATGTTAATATACATATGACAACCTCATTATATAAATGAGATTATATTTACAAGAATTAAAACCTAGTCTTTCTCATTTTCATATGTAATATGCATATGACAACCTCATTATATAAATGAGATTATATTTACAAGAATTAAAACCTAGTATTTCTCATTTTCATATGTAATATACATATTTACAACCTCATTATATAAATGAGATTATATTTACAAGAATTAAAACCTAGTCTTTCTCATTTTCATATGTTAATATGCATATGACAACCTCATTATATAAATGAGATTATATTTACAAGAATTAAAACCTAGTATTTCTCATTTTCATATGTTAATATGCATATGACAACCTCATTATATAAATGAGATTATATTTACAAGAATTAAAACCTAGTATTTCTCATTTTCATATGTAAATATACATATTTACAACCTCATTATATAAATGAGATTATATTTACAAGAATTAAAACCTAGTATTTCTCATTTTCATATGTTAATATGCATATGACAACCTCATTATATAAATGAGATTATATTTACAAGAATTAAAACCTAGTATTTCTCATTTTCATATGTAAATATACATATTTACAACCTCATTATATAAATGAGATTATATTTACAAGAATTAAAACCTAGTATTTCTCATTTTCATATGTTAATATGCATATGACAACCTCATTATATAAATGAGATTATATTTACAAGAATTAAAACCTAGTATTTCTCATTTTCATATGTAATATACATATTTACAACCTCATTATATAAATGAGATTATATTTACAAGAATTAAAACCTAGTCTTTCTCATTTTCATATGTTAATATGCATATGACAACCTCATTATATAAATGAGATTATATTTACAAGAATTAAAACCTAGTATTTCTCATTTTCATATGTAATATACATATTTACAACCTCATTATATAAATGAGATTATATTTACAAGAATTAAAACCTAGTCTTTCTCATTTTCATATGTTAATATGCATATGACAACCTCATTATATAAATGAGATTATATTTACAAGAATTAAAACCTAGTATTTCTCATTTTCATATGTTAATATACATATTTACAACCTCATTATATAAATGAGATTATATTTACAAGAATTAAAACCTAGTATTTCTCATTTTCATATGTAAATATACTATTTACAACCTCATTATATAAATGAGATTATATTTACAAGAATTAAAACCTAGTATTTCTCATTTTCATATGTTAAATAACATATTTACAACCTCATTATATAAATGAGATTATATTTACAAGAATTAAAACCTAGTATTTCTCATTTTCATATGTAATATACATATTTACAACCTCATTATATAAATGAGATTATATTTACAAGAATTAAAACCTAGTATTTCTCATTTTCATATGTTAATATGCATATGACAACCTCATTATATAAATGAGATTATATTTACAAGAATTAAAACCTAGTATTTCTCATTTTCATATGTTAATATACATATTACAACCTCATTATATAAATGAGATTATATTTACAAGAATTAAAACCTAGTATTTCTCATTTTCATATGTTAATATGCATATGACAACCTCATTATATAAATGAGATTATATTTACAAGAATTAAAACCTAGTATTTCTCATTTTCATATGTAAATATACATATTTACAACCTCATTATATAAATGAGATTATATTTACAAGAATTAAAACCTAGTATTTCTCATTTTCATATGTTAATATATATGACAACCTCATTATATAAATGAGATTATATTTACAAGAATTAAAACCTAGTATTTCTCATTTTCATATGTAAATATACATATTTACAACCTCATTATATAAATGAGATTATATTTACAAGAATTAAAACCTAGTATTTCTCATTTTCATATGTAAATATACATATTACAACCTCATTATATAAATGAGATTATATTTACAAGAATTAAAACCTAGTATTTCTCATTTTCATATGTTAATATACATTTACAACCTCATTATATAAATGAGATTATATTTACAAGAATTAAAACCTAGTATTTCTCATTTTCATATGTTAATATGCATATGACAACCTCATTATATAAATGAGATTATATTTACAAGAATTAAAACCTAGTATTTCTCATTTTCATATGTAAATACATATTTACAACCTCATTATATAAATGAGATTATATTTACAAGAATTAAAACCTAGTATTTCTCTCATTTTCATATGTTAATATGCATATGACAACCTCATTATATAAATGAGATTATATTTACAAGAATTAAAACCTAGTATTTCTCATTTTCATATGTTAATATACATATTTACAACCTCATTATATAAATGAGATTATATTTACAAGAATTAAAACCTAGTATTTCTCATTTTCATATGTAAATATACATATTTACAACCTCATTATATAAATGAGATTATATTTACAAGAATTAAAACCTAGTATTTCTCATTTTCATATGTTAATATGCATATGACAACCTCATTATATAAATGAGATTATATTTACAAGAATTAAAACCTAGTATTTCTCATTTTCATATGTTAATATACATATTTACAACCTCATTATATAAATGAGATTATATTTACAAGAATTAAAACCTAGTCTTTCTCATTTTCATATGTTAATATGCATATGACAACCTCATTATATAAATGAGATTATATTTACAAGAATTAAAACCTAGTATTTCTCATTTTCATATGTTAATATACATATTTACAACCTCATTATATAAATGAGATTATATTTACAAGAATTAAAACCTAGTATTTCTCATTTTCATATGTTAATATGCATATGACAACCTCATTATATAAATGAGATTATATTTACAAGAATTAAAACCTAGTATTTCTCATTTTCATATGTAAATACATATTTACAACCTCATTATATAAATGAGATTATATTTACAAGAATTAAAACCTAGTCTTTCTCATTTTCATATGTTAATATGCATATGACAACCTCATTATATAAATGAGATTATATTTACAAGAATTAAAACCTAGTATTTCTCATTTTCATATGTAATATACATATGACAACCTCATTATATAAATGAGATTATATTTACAAGAATTAAAACCTAGTATTTCTCATTTTCATATGTTAATATGCATATGACAACCTCATTATATAAATGAGATTATATTTACAAGAATTAAAACCTAGTATTTCTCATTTTCATATGTAAATATACATATTTACAACCTCATTATATAAATGAGATTATATTTACAAGAATTAAAACCTAGTATTTCTCATTTTCATATGTTAATATGCATATGACAACCTCATTATATAAATGAGATTATATTTACAAGAATTAAAACCTAGTATTTCTCATTTTCATATGTAAATATACATATTACAACCTCATTATATAAATGAGATTATATTTACAAGAATTAAAACCTAGTCTTTCTCATTTTCATATGTAATATGCATATGACAACCTCATTATATAAATGAGATTATATTTACAAGAATTAAAACCTAGTATTTCTCATTTTCATATGTTAATATACATATTTACAACCTCATTATATAAATGAGATTATATTTACAAGAATTAAAACCTAGTCTTTCTCATTTTCATATGTTAATATGCATATGACAACCTCATTATATAAATGAGATTATATTTACAAGAATTAAAACCTAGTATTTCTCATTTTCATATGTTAATATACATATTTACAACCTCATTATATAAATGAGATTATATTTACAAGAATTAAAACCTAGTCTTTCTCATTTTCATATGTTAATATGCATATGACAACCTCATTATATAAATGAGATTATATTTACAAGAATTAAAACCTAGTATTTCTCATTTTCATATGTAAATATACATATTTAAAACCTCATTATATAAATGAGATTATATTTACAAGAATTAAAACCTAGTATTTCTCATTTTCATATGTTAATATACATATGACAACCTCATTATATAAATGAGATTATATTTACAAGAATTAAAACCTAGTATTTCTCATTTTCATATGTTAATATACATATTTACAACCTCATTATATAAATGAGATTATATTTACAAGAATTAAAACCTAGTATTTCTCATTTTCATATGTAATATGCATATGACAACCTCATTATATAAATGAGATTATATTTACAAGAATTAAAACCTAGTATTTCTCATTTTCATATGTTAATATGCATATGACAACCTCATTATATAAATGAGATTATATTTACAAGAATTAAAACCTAGTATTTCTCATTTTCATATGTAATATACATATTTACAACCTCATTATATAAATGAGATTATATTTACAAGAATTAAAACCTAGTATTTCTCATTTTCATATGTTAATATGCATATGACAACCTCATTATATAAATGAGATTATATTTACAAGAATTAAAACCTAGTATTTCTCATTTTCATATGTAAATATACATATGACAACCTCATTATATAAATGAGATTATATTTACAAGAATTAAAACCTAGTATTTCTCATTTTCATATGTTAATATGCATATGACAACCTCATTATATAAATGAGATTATATTTACAAGAATTAAAACCTAGTATTTCTCATTTTCATATGTAATATACATATTTAACCTCATTATATAAATGAGATTATATTTACAAGAATTAAAACCTAGTATTTCTCATTTTCATATGTTAATATGCATATGACAACCTCATTATATAAATGAGATTATATTTACAAGAATTAAAACCTAGTATTTCTCATTTTCATATGTTAATATACATATTTACAACCTCATTATATAAATGAGATTATATTTACAAGAATTAAAACCTAGTATTTCTCATTTTCATATGTAAATATACATATTTACAACCTCATTATATAAATGAGATTATATTTACAAGAATTAAAACCTAGTATTTCATATGTATATTAATATTTGACAACCTCATTATATAAATGAGATTATATTTACAAGAATTAAAACCTATTTCTCATTTTCATATGTAAATATACATATTTACAACCTCATTATATAAATGAGATTATATTTACAAGAATTAAAACCTAGTTTTCATTTTCATATGTAATATGCATATGACAACCTCATTATATAAATGAGATTATATTTACAAGAATTAAAACCTAGTATTTCTCATTTTCATATGTAATATACATATGACAACCTCATTATATAAATGAGATTATATTTACAAGAATTAAAACCTAGTATTTCTCATTTTCATATGTTAATATGCATATGACAACCTCATTATATAAATGAGATTATATTTACAAGAATTAAAACCTAGTATTTCTCATTTTCATATGTAAATATACATATTTACAACCTCATTATATAAATGAGATTATATTTACAAGAATTAAAACCTAGTATTTCTCATTTTCATATGTTAATATACATATGACAACCTCATTATATAAATGAGATTATATTTACAAGAATTAAAACCTAGTATTTCTCATTTTCATATGTAAATATACATATTACAACCTCATTATATAAATGAGATTATATTTACAAGAATTAAAACCTAGTATTTCTCATTTTCATATGTAATATACATATTTACAACCTCATTATATAAATGAGATTATATTTACAAGAATTAAAACCTAGTATTTCTCATTTTCATATGTTAATATACATATTACAACCTCATTATATAAATGAGATTATATTTACAAGAATTAAAACCTAGTATTTCTCATTTTCATATGTTAATATGCATATGACAACCTCATTATATAAATGAGATTATATTTACAAGAATTAAAACCTAGTATTTCTCATTTTCATATGTAAATATACATATTTACAACCTCATTATATAAATGAGATTATATTTACAAGAATTAAAACCTAGTATTTCTCATTTTCATATGTTAATATGCATATGACAACCTCATTATATAAATGAGATTATATTTACAAGAATTAAAACCTAGTATTTCTCATTTTCATATGTTAATATACATATTTACAACCTCATTATATAAATGAGATTATATTTACAAGAATTAAAACCTAGTATTTCTCATTTTCATATGTAAATATACATATTACAACCTCATTATATAAATGAGATTATATTTACAAGAATTAAAACCTAGTATTTCTCATTTTCATATTTAATATACATATTTACAACCTCATTATATAAATGAGATTATATTTACAAGAATTAAAACCTAGTATTTCTCATTTTCATATGTAAATATACATATTTAAAACCTCATTATATAAATGAGATTATATTTACAAGAATTAAAACCTAGTATTTCTCATTTTCATATGTTAATATGCATATGACAACCTCATTATATAAATGAGATTATATTTACAAGAATTAAAACCTAGTATTTCTCATTTTCATATGTTAATATGCATATGACAACCTCATTATATAAATGAGATTATATTTACAAGAATTAAAACCTAGTATTTCTCATTTTCATATGTAATATGCATATGACAACCTCATTATATAAATGAGATTATATTTACAAGAATTAAAACCTAGTATTTCTCATTTTCATATGTAAATACATATTTACAACCTCATTATATAAATGAGATTATATTTACAAGAATTAAACCCTAGTATTTCTCATTTTCATATGTTAATATGCATATGACAACCTCATTATATAAATGAGATTATATTTACAAGAATTAAAACCTAGTATTTCTCATTTTCATATGTAAATATACATATTTACAACCTCATTATATAAATGAGATTATATTTACAAGAATTAAAACCTAGTCTTTCTCATTTTCATATGTTAATATGCATATGACAACCTCATTATATAAATGAGATTATATTTACAAGAATTAAAACCTAGTATTTCTCATTTTCATATGTAATATACATGTTTACAACCTCATTATATAAATGAGATTATATTTACAAGAATTAAAACCTAGTATTTCTCATTTTCATATGTTAATATACATATTACAACCTCATTATATAAATGAGATTATATTTACAAGAATTAAAACCTAGTATTTCTCATTTTCATATGTTAAATATACATATTTACAACCTCATTATATAAATGAGATTATATTTACAAGAATTAAAACCTAGTATTTCTCATTTTCATATGTTAATATGCATATGACAACCTCATTATATAAATGAGATTATATTTACAAGAATTAAAACCTAGTATTTCTCATTTTCATATGTAAATATACATATTTACAACCTCATTATATAAATGAGATTATATTTACAAGAATTAAAACCTAGTATTTCTCATTTTCATATGTAAATATACATATTACAACCTCATTATATAAATGAGATTATATTTACAAGAATTAAAACCTAGTATTTCTCATTTTCATATGTTAATATACATATTTACAACCTCATTATATATGAGAATATATTTACAAGAATTAAAACCTAGTATTTCTCATTTTCATATGTTAATATGCATATGACAACCTCATTATATAAATGAGATTATATTTACAAGAATTAAAACCTAGTATTTCTCATTTTCATATGTAAATATACATATTTACAACCTCATTATATAAATGAGATTATATTTACAAGAATTAAAACCTAGTCTTTCTCATTTTCATATGTTAATATGCATATGACAACCTCATTATATAAATGAGATTATATTTACAAGAATTAAACCTAGTATTTCTCATTTTCATATGTAATATGCATATGACAACCTCATTATATAAATGAGATTATATTTACAAGAATTAAAACCTAGTCTTTCTCATTTTCATATGTAAATATACATATTACAACCTCATTATATAAATGAGATTATATTTACAAGAATTAAAACCTAGTATTTCTCATTTTCATATGTAAATATACATATGAAACCTCATTATATAAATGAGATTATATTTACAAGAATTAAAACCTAGTATTTCTCATTTTCATATGTTATATGCATTTACAACCTCATTATATAATGAGATTATATTTACAAGAATTAAAACCTAGTATTTCTCATTTTCATATGTAAAATACATATTTACAACCTCATTATATAATGAGATTATATTTACAAGAATTAAAACCTAGTATTTCTCATTTTCATATGTTAATATACATAACAACCTCATTATATAAATGAGATTATATTTACAAGAATTAAACCTAGTATTTCTCATTTTCATATGTAATATACATATTACAACCTCATTATATAAATGAGATTATATTTACAAGAATTAAAACCTAGTATTTCTCATTTTCATATGTTAATATGCATATGACAACCTCATTATATAATGAGATTATATTACAAGAATTAAAACCTAGTATTTCTCATTTTCATATGTAAATA
>NW_026112765.1:0-64609 GCF_024323335.1 Lathyrus oleraceus | reverse complement strand
AAAAAATAATATGTTAATTATTATGTATGTTAGCAACTTCAAATTCGGAAGTTAAATTGAACATAATCAAACATAATATATCAAAACAAAAACTTAGTTAATTCAGATTAAAATATTCTTACATAACTTTAATAATTATTCTAATTTTTATTATTTTATAGTAATATTAACTATAAATTACAAGCCCTTTTTCGAGATATTTTCATTATTGTCTCTTGTTTTGAAAATTTGAACATAATTTAACGTTAATACATCAATTAGAAAAACAAACTTTTGTCTTACTAATGGCTCTTTCGAAATTAATAATTATTTATTTTTTAGTTTTGTTTCTACACATTTTCAAAAAAAGTTCTATATACTTTTAGATCAATGGTTTTGAAGCTTGATTCTCTAGGTGCTAATGTAAAAATCACGTCTCTGGTTGACATGATTGGATAAATGAGTAGATTAGTGGGCGACGACATCCGCCATTAAGATGGTGCCTTCTTTCTAAATACATTGATCTTCATAATGCCCATAGAATCAAAACAAAGTGCATTGTCCATACTTTCAATCATTATATGAAGTTTGATGTCGTTGGCAATGACTAAATTATTGTCGAATCAAGTACAATTCTTGAAAACTATCTTTTTATATATTAATAAATGTTATGTATGATAAATTTAAACTTACATCATCGAATTAAAGAATATTGTAATGCTAAATGATGTTTTGCCGTTGTTGAATTCTATTTTAAAGTATAATTTCTTTCAATTTTTTGAAAGACATGTGCTATTTAATATTAAATCACTTTAAATATTTGTTACTTTTAAATCTTCCTTTTAATAATACAATCAACAAAATTAAAAGTAAATGTTAACAAAAAATAATATGTTAATTATTATGTATTTTAGCAACTGCAAATTCGGAAGTTAAATTTAACATAATCAAACATTAATATATATCAAAACAAAAACTTAGTTACTTCAGATTGAAATATTCTTACAACAACTTTAATAATTTATTCTAATTTTTATATTTTATAGTAATATTAACTATAATTACAAGCCCTTTTTCGAGATATTCATTATTGTCTCTTGTTTTGAAAATTTGAACATAGTTTAACATTAATACATAAATTAGAAAAACAAACTTTTGTCTTAATAATGTTCTTTTGAAATTAATAATTATTTATTCTTTAGTTTGTTTCACACATTTTCAAAAAAAAAATCTATATACTTTTAGATCAATGGTTTTGAAGTTGATTCTCTAGGTGCTAATGTAAAAAATCACGTCTATGTTGACATTATTGGATAAATGAGTAGATTAGTGGGCGACGACGTCCGACTTTAAGATGGGTTTTCTCTAAATACATTGAACTTCATAATGCCCATAGAATCAAAACAACTGTCTTGTCCACACTTTCAATCATTATATGAAGTTTGATGTCGTTGGCAATGACAAAATTATTGTCGAATCAAGTACAATTCTTGAAAACTATCTTATTATATATTAATAAATGTTATGTATTGATAAATTTAAACTTACATCGAATTTAAAAGATATTGTAATGCTAAATGATGTTTTGCCGTTGTTGAATTCTATTTTAAAGTATAATTTCTTTCAATTTTTTGAAAGGCATGTGCTATTTAATATTAACCACTTTAATTATTTGTTACTTTTAAATCTTCCTTTAATATATACAATCAACAAATTAAAAGAAAATATTAACAAAAAATATATGTTAATTATTATGTATTTAGCAACTTCAAATCGGAAGTTAAATGAACATAATCAAACATTAATATATATCAAAACAAAAACTTAGTTAATTCAGATTGAAATATTCTTACAATAACTTTAATAATTTATTCTAATTTTTATTATTTTATAGTAATATTAACTATAAATTACAAGCCCTTTTTCGAGATATTTTCATTATTGTCTCTTGTTTTGAAAATTTGAACATAATTTAACGTTAATACATCAATTAGAAAAACAAACTTTGTCTTACTAATGGCTCTTTCGAATTAATAATTATTTATTTTTTAGTTCTGTTTCTACACATTTTCAAAAAAAAAGTTCTATATACTTTTAGATCAATGGTTTTGAAGCTGATTCTCTAGGTGCTAATGTAAAAATCACGTCTCTGGTTGACATGATTGGATAAATGAGTAGATTAGTGGGCGACGACGTCCGCCATTAAGATGGGTTTCCTTTCTAAATACATTGATCTTCATAATGCCCATAGAATCAAAACAAAGTGTCTTGTCCACACTTTCAATCATTATATGAAGTTTGATGTCGTTGGCAATGACTAAATTATTGTCGAATCAAGTACAATTCTTGAAAACTATCTTATTATATACTAATAAATGTTATGTATGATAAATTTAAACTTACATCGAATTTAAAGAAATATTGTAATGCTAAATGATGTTTTGCCGTTGTTGAATTCTATTTTAAAGTATAATTTTTTCTTTCATTTTTTGAAGGCATGTGCTATTTAATATTAAACCACTTTAATATTTGTTACTTTTAATCTTCCTTTAATATAACACAATCAACAAAATTAAAGAAAATATTAACAAAAAATAATATGTTAATTATTATGTATGTTAGCAACTTCAAATTCGGAAGTTAAATTGAACATAATCAAACATTAATATATATCAAAACAAAAAACTTAGTTAATTCAGATTAAAATATTCTTACAACAACTTTAATAATTTATTCTAATTTTTATTATTTTATAGTAATATTAACTATAAATTACAAGCCCTTTTTCGAGATATTTTCATTATTGTCTCTTGTTTTGAAAATTTGAACATAATTTAACGTTAATACATCAATTAGAAAAACAAACTTTTGTCTTACTAATGGCTCTTTCGAATAATAATTATTTATTTTTTAGTTTTGTTTCTACACATTTTCAAAAAAAAGTTCTATATACTTTTTAGATCAATGGTTTTAAGCTGATTCTCTAGGTGCTAATGTAAAAAATCACGTCTCTGGTTGACATGATTGGATAAATGAGTAGATTAGTGGGCGACGACATCCGCTTTAAGATGTTTTCTCTCTAAATACATTGATCTTCATAATGCCCATAGAATCAAAACAAAGTGTCTTGTCCACACTTTCAATCATTATATGAAGTTTGATGTCGTTGGCAATGACAAAATTATTGTCGAATCAAGTACAATTCTTGAAAACTCTCTTTTATATATTAATAAATGTTATGTATGATAAATTTAAACTTACATCGAATTTAAAGAATATTGTAATGCTAAATGATGTTTTGCCGTTGTTGAATTCTATTTTAAAGTATAATTTCTTTCAATTTTTTGAAAGGCATGTGCTATTTAATATTAACCATTTAAATATTTGTTACTTTTAAATCTTCCTTTAATATATACAATCAACAAAATTAAAAGAAATGTTAACAAAAAACAATATGTTAATTATTCTGTATTTTAGCAACTTCAAATTCGGAAGTTAAATTTAACATAATCAAACATTAATATATATCAAAACAAAAAACTTAGTTACTTCAGATTGAAATATTCTTACAAAACTTTAATAATTTATTCTAATTTTTATTATTTTATAGTAATATTAACTATAAATTACAAGCCCTTTTTCGAGATATTTTCATTATTGTCTCTTGTTTTGAAAATTTGAACATAGTTTAACATTAATACATAAATTAAAAAAACAAACTTTTGTCTTACTAATGTTCTTTCGAAATTAATAATTATTTATTTTTTAGTTTTTTTCTACACATTTTCAAAAAAAAGTTCTATATACTTTTTAGATCAATGGTTTTGAAGTTGATTCTCTAGGTGCTAATGTAAAAAATCACGTCTATGGTTGACATTATTGGATAAATGAGTAGATTAGTGGGCGACGACGTCCGACTTTAAGATGGGTTTTCTTCTAAATACATTGATCTTCATAATGCCCATAGAATCAAAACAAACTGTCTTGTCCACACTTTCAATCATTATATGAAGTTTGATGTCGTTGGCAATGACAAAATTATTGTCGAATCAAGTACAATTCTTGAGAACTATCTTATTATATATTAATAAATGTTATGTATTGATAAATTTAAACTTACATCGAATTTAAAGGAATATTGTAATGCTAAATGATGTTTTGCCGTTGTTGAATTCTATTTTAAAGTATAATTTCTTTCAATTTTTTGAAAGGCATGTGCTATTTAATATTAAACAATTTAATTATTTGTTACTTTTAAATCTTCCTTTAATATATACAATCAACAAAATAAAAGAAATATTAACAAAAAATAATATGTTAATTATTATGTATGTTAGCAACTTCAAATTCGGAAGTTAAATTGAACATAATCAAACATTAATATATATCAAAACAAAAAACTAGTTAATTCAGATTAAAATATTCTTACAATAACTTTAATAATTTATTCTAATTTTTATTATTTTATAGTAATATTAACTATAAATTACAAGCCCTTTTTCGAGATATTTTCATTATTGTCTCTTGTTTTGAAAATTTGAACATAATTTAACGTTAATACATCAATTAGAAAAACAAACTTTTGTCTTACTAATGGCTCTTTCGAAATTAATAATTATTTATTTTTTAGTTCTGTTTCTACACATTTTCAAAAAAAAGTTCTATATACTTTTTAGATCAATGGTTTTAAGCTGATTCTCTAGGTGCTAATGTAAAAAATCACGTCTCTGGTTGACATGATTGGATAAATGAGTAGATTAGTGGGCGACGACATCCGCCATTAAGATGTGCCTTCTTTCTAAATACATTGATCTTCATAATGCCCATAGAATCAAAACAAAGTGTATTGTCCATACTTTCAATCATTATATGAAGTTTGATGTCGTTGGCAATGACTAAATTATTGTCGAATCAAGTACAATTCTTGAAAACTATCTTTTTATATACTAATAAATGTTATGTAATGATAAATTTAAACTTACATCGAATTTAAGAAATATTGTAATGCTAAATGATGTTTTGCCGTTGTTGAATTGTATTTTAAAGTATAATTTCTTTCAATTTTTTGAAAGACATGTGCTATTTAATATTAAATCACTTTAAATATTTGTTACTTTTAAATCTTCCTTTAATATAACACAATCAATAAAATTAAAAGTAAATGTTAACAAAAAACATATGTTAATTATTCTGTATTTAGCAACTGCAAATTCGGAAGTTAAATTTAACATAATCAAACATTAATATATATCAAAACAAAAAACTTAGTTACTTCAGATTGAAATATTCTTACAACAACTTTAATAATTTATTCTAATTTTTTTATTTTATAGTAATATTAACTATAAATACAAGCCCTTTTTCGAGATATATTCATTATTGTCTCTTGTTTTGAAAATTTGAACATAGTTTAACATTAATACATAAATTAGAAAAACAAACTTTTGTCTTAATAATGTTACTTTTGAAATTAATAATTATTTATTCTTTAGTTTTGTTTCAACACATTTTCAAAAAAAAAATTCTATATACTTTTAAGATCAATGGATTCGAAGTTGATTCTCTAGGTGCTAATGTAAAAAATCACGTCTATGGTTGACATTATTGGATAAATGAGTAGATTAGTGGGCGACGACGTCCGACTTTAAGATGGGTTTTCTCTCTAAATACATTGAACTTCATAATGCCCATAGAATCAAAACAAACTGTCTTGTCCACACTTTCAATCATTATATGAAGTTTGATGTCGTTGGCAATGACAAAATTATTGTCGAATCAAGTACAATTCTTGAGAACTATCTTATTATATATAATAAATGTTATGTATGATAAATTTAAACTTACATCGAATTTAAAGGAATATTGTAATGCTAAATGATGTTTTGCCGTTGTTGAATTCTATTTTAAAGTATAATTTCTTTCAATTTTTTGAAAGGCATGTGCTATTTAATATTAAACCACTTTAAATATTTGTTACTTTTAAATCTTCCTTTAATATAATACAATCAACAAAATTAAAAGAAAATATTAACAAAAAATAATATGTTAATTATTATGTATGTTAGCAACTTCAAATTCGGAAGTTAAATTGAACATAATCAAACATTAATATATATCAAAACAAAAACTTAGTTAATTCAGATTAAAATATTCTTACAATAACTTTAATAATTTATTCTAATTTTTATTATTTTATAGTAATATTAACTATAAATTACAAGCCCTTTTTCGAGATATTTTCATTATTGTCTCTTGTTTTGAAAATTTGAACATAATTTAACGTTAATACATCAATTAGAAAAACAAACTTTTGTCTTACTAATGGCTCTTTCGAAATTAATAATTATTTATTTTTTAGTTCTGTTTCTACACATTTTCAAAAAAAAGTTCTATATACTTTTTAGATCAATGGTTTTTAAGCTGATTCTCTAGGTGCTAATGTAAAAAATCACGTCTCTGGTTGACATGATTGGATAAATGAGTAGATTAGTGGGCGACGACATCCGCCATTAAGATGGGCTTTCTTTCTAAATACATTGATCTTCATAATGCCCATAGAATCAAAACAAAGTGTTGTCCACACTTTCAATCATTATATGAAGTTTGATGTCGTTGGCAATGACTAAATTATTGTCGAATCAAGTACAATTCTTGAAAACTATCTTTTTATATACTAATAAATGTTATGTAATGATAAATTTAAACTTACATCGAATTTAAAGAAATATTGTAATGCTAAATGATGTTTTGCCGTTGTTGAATTCTATTTTAAAGTATAATTTCTTTCAATTTTTTGAAAGACATGTGCTATTTAATATTAAATCACTTTAAATATTTGTTACTTTTAAATCTTCCTTTAATATAACACAATCAAAAAATTAAAAGTAAATGTTAACAAAAAACAATATGTTAATTATTATGTATTTTAGCAACTGCAAATTCGGAAGTTAAATTAACATAATCAAACATTAATATATATCAAAACAAAAAACTTAGTTACTTCAGATTGAAATATTCTTACAACAACTTTAATAATTTATTCTAATTTTTATTATTTTATAGTAATATTAACTATAAATTACAAGCCCTTTTTCGAGATATATTCATTATTGTCTCTTGTTTTGAAAATTTGAACATAATTTAACATTAATACATAATTAGAAAAACAAACTTTTGTCTTAATAATGTTCTTTTGAAATTAATAATTATTTATTTTTTAGTTTTGTTTCACACATTTTCAAAAAAAAAATCTATATACTTTTAAGATCAATGGTTTTGAAGTTGATTCTCTAGGTGCTAATGTAAAAAATCACGTCTATGGTTGACATTATTGGATAAATGAGTAGATTAGTGGGCGACGACATCCGACTTTAAGATGGGTTTTCTCTCTAAATACATTGATCTTCATAATGCCCATAGAATCAAAACAAACTGTCTTGTCCACACTTTCAATCATTATATGAAGTTTGATGTCGTTGGCAATGACAAAATTATTGTCGAATCAAGTACAATTCTTGAAACTATCTTATTATATATTAATAAATGTTATGTATTGATAAATTTAAACTTACATCGAATTTAAAGGAATATTGTAATGCTAAATGATGTTTTGCCGTTGTTGAATTCTATTTTAAAGTATAATTTCTTTCAATTTTTTGAAAGGCATGTGCTATTTAATATTAAATCACTTTAAATATTTGTTACTTTTAAATCTTCCTTTAATATAACACAATCAACAAAATTAAAAGAAAATGTTAACAAAAAACAATATGTTAATTATTATGTATGTTAGCAACTTCAAATTCGGAAGTTAAATTTAACATAATCAAACATTAATATATATCAAAACAAAAAACTTAGTTACTTCAGATTGAAATATTCTTACAACAACTTTAATAATTTATTCTAATTTTTATTATTTTATAGTAATATTAACTATAAATTACAAGCCCTTTTTCGAGATATTTTCATTATTGTCTCTTGTTTTGAAAATTTGAACATAATTTAACATTAATACATCAATTAGAAAAACAAACTTTTGTCTTAATAATGGCTCTTTCGAAATTAATAATTATTTATTTTTTAGTTTGTTTCTACACATTTTCAAAAAAAAATTCTATATACTTTTAAGATCAATGGTTTTGAAGTTGATTCTCTAGGTGCTAATGTAAAAAATCACGTCTATAGTTGACATTATTGGATAAATGAGTAGATTAGTGGGCGACGACGTCCGACTTTAAGATGGGTTTTCTCTCTAAATACATTGAACTTCATAATGCCCATAGAATCAAAACAAAGTGTCTTGTCCACACTTTCAATCATTATATGAAGTTTGATGTCGTTGGCAATGACAAAATTATTGTCGAATCAAGTACAATTCTTGAGAACTATCTTATTATATATTAATAAATGTTATGTATTGATAAATTTAAACTTACATCGAATTTAAAGGAATATTGTAATGCTAAATGATGTTTTGCCGTTGTTGAATTCTATTTTAAAGTATAATTTCTTTCAATTTTTTGAAAGGCATGTGCTATTTAATATTAAACCACTTTAATTATTTGTTACTTTTAAATCTTCCTTTAATATAATACAATCAACAAAATTAAAAGAAAATATTAACAAAAAATAATATGTTAATTATTATGTATGTTAGCAACTTCAAATTCGGAAGTTAAATTGAACATAATCAAACATTAATATATATCAAAACAAAAAACTTAGTTAATTCAGATTAAAATATTCTTACAATAACTTTAATAATTTATTCTAATTTTTATTATTTTATAGTAATATTAACTATAAATTACAAGCCCTTTTTCGAGATATTTTCATTATTGTCTCTTGTTTTGAAAATTTGAACATAATTTAACGTTAATACATCAATTAGAAAAACAAACTTTTGTCTTACTAATGGCTCTTTCGAAATTAATAATTATTTATTTTTTAGTTCTGTTTCTACACATTTTCAAAAAAAAGTTCTATATACTTTTAGATCAATGGTTTTTAAGCTGATTCTCTAGGTGCTAATGTAAAAAATCACGTCTCTGGTTGACATGATTGGATAAATGAGTAGATTAGTGGGCGACGACATCCGCCATTAAGATGGGTTTCTTTCTAAATACATTGATCTTCATAATGCCCATAGAATCAAAACAAAGTGTATTGTCCATACTTTCAATCATTATATGAAGTTTGATGTCGTTGGCAATGACTAAATTATTGTCGAATCAAGTACAATTCTTGAAAACTATCTTTTTATATACTAATAAATGTTATGTAATGATAAATTTAAACTTACATCGAATTTAAAGAAATATTGTAATGCTAAATGATGTTTTGCCGTTGTTGAATTCTATTTTAAAGTATAATTTCTTTCAATTTTTTGAAAGACATGTGCTATTTAATATTAAATCACTTTAAATATTTGTTACTTTTAAATCTTCCTTTAATATAACACAATCATAAAATTAAAAGTAAATGTTAACAAAAAACAATATGTTAATTATTATGTATTTTAGCAACTGCAAATTCGGAAGTTAAATTTAACATAATCAAACATTAATATATATCAAAACAAAAAACTTAGTTAATTCAGATTGAAATATTCTTACAACAACTTTAATAATTTATTCTAATTTTTATTATTTTATAGTAATATTAACTATAAATTACAAGCCCTTTTTCGAGATATTTTCATTATTGTCTCTTGTTTTGAAAATTTGAACATATTTAACATTAATACATAAATTAGAAAAACAAACTTTTGTCTTAATAATGTTACTTTTGAAATTAATAATTATTTATTCTTTAGTTTTGTTTCTACACATTTTCAAAAAAAAATCTATATACTTTTAAGATCAATGGTTTTGAAGTTGATTCTCTAGGTGCTAATGTAAAAAATCACGTCTATAGTTGACATTATTGGATAAATGAGTAGATTAGTGGGCGACGACGTCCGACTTTAAGATGGGTTTTCTCTCTAAATACATTGAACTTCATAATGCCCATAGAATCAAAACAAACTGTCTTGTCCACACTTTCAATCATTATATGAAGTTTGATGTCGTTGGCAATGACAAAATTATTGTCGAATCAAGTACAATTCTTGAGAACTATCTTTTATATATTAATAAATGTTATGTATTGATAAATTTAAACTTACATCGAATTTAAAGGAATATTGTAATGCTAAATGATGTTTTGCCGTTGTTGAATTCTATTTTAAAGTATAATTTCTTTCAATTTTTTGAAAGGCATGTGCTATTTAATATTAAACCAATTTAATTATTTGTTACTTTTAAATCTTCCTTTAATATAATACAATCAACAAAATTAAAAGAAAATATTAACAAAAAATAATATGTTAATTATTATGTATGTTAGCAACTTCAAATTCGGAAGTTAAATTGAACATAATCAAACATTAATATATATCAAAACAAAAAACTTAGTTAATTCAGATTAAAATATTCTTACAATAACTTTAATAATTTATTCTAATTTTTATTATTTTATAGTAATATTAACTATAAATTACAAGCCCTTTTTCGAGATATTTTCATTATTGTCTCTTGTTTTGAAAATTTGAACATAATTTAACGTTAATACATCAATTAGAAAAACAAACTTTTGTCTTACTAATGGCTCTTTCGAAATTAATAATTATTTATTTTTTAGTTCTGTTTCTACACATTTTCAAAAAAAAGTTCTATATACTTTTTAGATCAATGGTTTTTAAGCTGATTCTCTAGGTGCTAATGTAAAAAATCACGTCTCTGGTTGACATGATTGGATAAATGAGTAGATTAGTGGGCGACGACATCCGCCATTAAGATGGGCTTTCTTTCTAAATACATTGATCTTCATAATGCCCATAGAATCAAAACAAAGTGTATTGTCCATACTTTCAATCATTATATGAAGTTTGATGTCGTTGGCAATGACTAAATTATTGTCGAATCAAGTACAATTCTTGAAAACTATCTTTTTATATACTAATAAATGTTATGTAATGATAAATTTAAACTTACATCGAATTTAAAGAAATATTGTAATGCTAAATGATGTTTTGCCGTTGTTGAATTCTATTTTAAAGTATAATTTCTTTCAATTTTTTGAAAGACATGTGCTATTTAATATTAAATCACTTTAATATTTGTTACTTTTAAATCTTCCTTTAATATAACACAATCAACAAAATTAAAAGTAAATGTTAACAAAAAACAATATGTTAATTATTCTGTATTTTAGCAACTGCAAATTCGGAAGTTAAATTTAACATAATCAAACATTAATATATATCAAAACAAAAAACTTAGTTACTTCAGATTGAAATATTCTTACAACAACTTTAATAATTTATTCTAATTTTTATTATTTTATAGTAATATTAACTATAAATTACAAGCCCTTTTTCGAGATATATTCATTATTGTCTCTTGTTTTGAAAATTTGAACATAGTTTAACATTAATACATAAATTAGAAAAACAAACTTTTGTCTTAATAATGTTACTTTTGAAATTAATAATTATTTATTCTTTAGTTTTGTTTCAACACATTTTCAAAAAAAAAATCTATATACTTTTAAGATCAATGGTTTTGAAGTTGATTCTCTAGGTGCTAATGTAAAAAATCACGTCTATAGTTGACATTATTGGATAAATGAGTAGATTAGTGGGCGACGACGTCCGACTTTAAGATGGGTTTTCTCTCTAAATACATTGAACTTCATAATGCCCATAGAATCAAAACAAACTGTCTTGTCCACACTTTCAATCATTATATGAAGTTTGATGTCGTTGGCAATGACAAATTATTGTCGAATCAAGTACAATTCTTGAGAACTATCTTATTATATATTAATAAATGTTATGTATTGATAAATTTAAACTTACATCGAATTTAAAGGAATATTGTAATGCTAAATGATGTTTTGCCGTTGTTGAATTCTATTTTAAAGTATAATTTCTTTCAATTTTTTGAAAGGCATGTGCTATTTAATATTAAACCAATTTAATTATTTGTTACTTTTAAATCTTCCTTTAATATAATACAATCAACAAAATTAAAAGAAAATATTAACAAAAAATAATATGTTAATTATTATGTATGTTAGCAACTTCAAATTCGGAAGTTAAATTGAACATAATCAAACATTAATATATATCAAAACAAAAAACTTAGTTAATTCAGATTAAAATATTCTTACAATAACTTTAATAATTTATTCTAATTTTTATTATTTTATAGTAATATTAACTATAAATTACAAGCCCTTTTTCGAGATATTTTCATTATTGTCTCTTGTTTTGAAAATTTGAACATAATTTAACGTTAATACATCAATTAGAAAAACAAACTTTTGTCTTACTAATGGCTCTTTCGAAATTAATAATTATTTATTTTTTAGTTCTGTTTCTACACATTTTCAAAAAAAAGTTCTATATACTTTTTAGATCAATGGTTTTTAAGCTGATTCTCTAGGTGCTAATGTAAAAAATCACGTCTCTGGTTGACATGATTGGATAAATGAGTAGATTAGTGGGCGACGACATCCGCCATTAAGATGGGCTTTCTTTCTAAATACATTGATCTTCATAATGCCCATAGAATCAAAACAAAGTGTATTGTCCATACTTTCAATCATTATATGAAGTTTGATGTCGTTGGCAATGACTAAATTATTGTCGAATCAAGTACAATTCTTGAAAACTATCTTTTTATATACTAATAAATGTTATGTAATGATAAATTTAAACTTACATCGAATTTAAAGAAATATTGTAATGCTAAATGATGTTTTGCCGTTGTTGAATTCTATTTTAAAGTATAATTTCTTTCAATTTTTTGAAAGACATGTGCTATTTAATATTAAATCACTTTAAATATTTGTTACTTTTAAATCTTCCTTTAATATAACACAATCAATAAAATTAAAAGTAAATGTTAACAAAAAATAATATGTTAATTATTATGTATTTTAGCAACTGCAAATTCGGAAGTTAAATTTAACATAATCAAACATTAATATATATCAAAACAAAAAACTTAGTTAATTCAGATTAAAATATTCTTACAACAACTTTAATAATTTATTCTAATTTTTATTATTTTATAGTAATATTAACTATAAATTACAAGCCCTTTTTCGAGATATTTCATTATTGTCTCTTGTTTTGAAAATTTGAACATAATTTAACATTAATACATCAATTAGAAAAACAAACTTTTGTCTTACTAATGGCTCTTTCGAAATTAATAATTATTTATTTTTTAGTTCTGTTTCTACACATTTTCAAAAAAAAGTTCTATATACTTTTTAGATCAATGGTTTTGAAGTTGATTCTCTAGGTGCTAATGTAAAAAATCACGTCTATGGTTGACATTATTGGATAAATGAGTAGATTAGTGGGCGACGACGTCCGACTTTAAGATGGGTTTTCTCTCTAAATACATTGAACTTCATAATGCCCATAGAATCAAAACAAACTGTCTTGTCCACACTTTCAATCATTATATGAAGTTTGATGTCGTTGGCAATGACAAAATTATTGTCGAATCAAGTACAATTCTTGAAAACTATCTTTTTATATATTAATAAATGTTATGTAATGATAAATTTAAACTTACATCGAATTTAAAGGAATATTGTAATGCTAAATGATGTTTTGCCGTTGTTGAATTCTATTTTAAAGTATAATTTCTTTCAATTTTTTGAAAGGCATGTGCTATTTAATATTAAACCACTTTAATTATTTGTTACTTTTAAATCTTCCTTTAATATAACACAATCAACAAAATTAAAAGAAAATGTTAACAAAAAATAATATGTTAATTATTATGTATTTAGCAACTTCAAATTCGGAAGTTAAATTGAACATAATCAAACATTAATATATATCAAAACAAAAAACTTAGTTAATTCAGATTAAATATTCTTACAACAACTTTAATAATTTATTCTAATTTTTATTATTTTATAGTAATATTAACTATAAATTACAAGCCCTTTTTCGAGATATTTTCATTATTGTCTCTTGTTTTGAAAATTTGAACATAATTTAACGTTAATACATCAATTAGAAAAACAAACTTTTGTCTTACTAATGCTCTTTCGAAATTAATAATTATTTATTTTTAGTTTGTTTCTACACATTTTCAAAAAAAAATTCTATATACTTTTAGATCAATGGTTTTGAAGTTGATTCTCTAGGTGCTAATGTAAAAAATCACGTCTCTGGTTGACATTATTGGATAAATGAGTAGATTAGTGGGCGACGACATCCGCCATTAAGATGGGTTTTCTCTCTAAATACATTGATCTTCATAATGCCCATAGAATCAAAACAAAGTGTATTGTCCACACTTTCAATCATTATATGAAGTTTGATGTCGTTGGCAATGACTAAATTATTGTCGAATCAAGTACAATTCTTGAAAACTATCTTATTATATACTAATAAATGTTATGTAATGATAAATTTAAACTTACATCGAATTTAAAGGAATATTGTAATGCTAAATGATGTTTTGCCGTTGTTGAATTCTATTTTAAAGTATAATTTCTTTCAATTTTTTGAAAGGCATGTGCTATTTAATATTAAACCACTTTAATATTTGTTACTTTTAAATCTTCCTTTAATATAATACAATCAACAAAATTAAAAAAATGTTAACAAAAAATAATATGTTAATTATTATGTATGTTAGCAACTTCAAATTCGGAAGTTAAATTGAACATAATCAAACATTAATATATATCAAAACAAAAAACTTAGTTAATTCAGATTAAAATATTCTTACAACAACTTTAATAATTTATTCTAATTTTTATTATTTTATAGTAATATTAACTATAAATTACAAGCCCTTTTTCGAGATATTTTCATTATTGTCTCTTGTTTTGAAAATTTGAACATAATTTAACATTAATACATCAATTAGAAAAACAAACTTTTGTCTTACTAATGGCTCTTTCGAAATTAATAATTATTTATTTTTTAGTTTTGTTTCAACACATTTTCAAAAAAAAGTTCTATATACTTTTAGATCAATGGTTTTTAAGTTGATTCTCTAGGTGCTAATGTAAAAAATCACGTCTATGGTTGACATTATTGGATAAATGAGTAGATTAGTGGGCGACGACGTCCGACATTAAGATGGGTTTTCTTCTAAATACATTGAACTTCATAATGCCCATAGAATCAAAACAAAGTGTCTTGTCCACACTTTCAATCATTATATGAAGTTTGATGTCGTTGGCAATGACAAAATTATTGTCGAATCAAGTACAATTCTTGAGAACTATCTTTTTATATATTAATAAATGTTATGTAATGATAAATTTAAACTTACATCGAATTTAAAGAATATTGTAATGCTAAATGATGTTTTGCCGTTGTTGAATTCTATTTTAAAGTATAATTTCTTTCAATTTTTTGAAAGGCATGTGCTATTTAATATTAAACCACTTTAAATATTTGTTACTTTTAAATCTTCCTTTAATATAACACAATCAACAAAATTAAAAGTAAATATTAACAAAAAATAATATGTTAATTATTATGTATTTTAGCAACTTCAAATTCGGAAGTTAAATTGAACATAATCAAACATTAATATATATCAAAACAAAAAACTTAGTTAATTCAGATTAAAATATTCTTACAATAACTTTAATAATTTATTCTAATTTTTATTATTTTATAGTAATATTAACTATAAATTACAAGCCCTTTTTCGAGATATTTTCATTATTGTCTCTTGTTTTGAAAATTTGAACATAATTTAACGTTAATACATCAATTAGAAAAACAAACTTTTGTCTTACTAATGGCTCTTTCGAAATTAATAATTATTTATTTTTAGTTTTGTTTCTACACATTTTCAAAAAAAAGTTCTATATACTTTTTAGATCAATGGTTTTAAGCTGATTCTCTAGGTGCTAATGTAAAAAATCACGTCTCTGGTTGACATGATTGGATAAATGAGTAGATTAGTGGGCGACGACATCCGCCATTAAGATGGGTTTTCTTTCTAAATACATTGATCTTCATAATGCCCATAGAATCAAAACAAAGTGTATTGTCCATACTTTCAATCATTATATGAAGTTTGATGTCGTTGGCAATGACTAAATTATTGTCGAATCAAGTACAATTCTTGAAAACTATCTTTTTATATTAATAAATGTTATGTAATGATAAATTTAAACTTACATCGAATTTAAAGAAATATTGTAATGCTAAATGATGTTTTGCCGTTGTTGAATTCTATTTTAAAGTATAATTTCTTTCAATTTTTTGAAAGACATGTGCTATTTAATATTAAATCACTTTAAATATTTGTTACTTTTAAATCTTCCTTTAATATAACACAATCAATAAAATTAAAAGTAAATGTTAACAAAAAACAATATGTTAATTATTCTGTATTTTAGCAACTGCAAATTCGGAAGTTAAATTTAACATAATCAAACATTAATATATATCAAAACAAAAAACTTAGTTACTTCAGATTGAAATATTCTTACAACAACTTTAATAATTTATTCTAATTTTTATTATTTTATAGTAATATTAACTATAAATTACAAGCCCTTTTTCGAGATATATTCATTATTGTCTCTTGTTTTGAAAATTTGAACATAGTTTAACATTAATACATAAATTAGAAAAACAAACTTTTGTCTTAATAATGTTACTTTTGAAATTAATAATTATTTATTCTTTAGTTTTGTTTCAACACATTTTCAAAAAAAAATCTATATACTTTTAAGATCAATGGTTTTGAAGTTGATTCTCTAGGTGCTAATGTAAAAAATCACGTCTATAGTTGACATTATTGGATAAATGAGTAGATTAGTGGGCGACGACGTCCGACTTTAAGATGGGTTTTCTCTCTAAATACATTGAACTTCATAATGCCCATAGAATCAAAACAAACTGTCTTGTCCACACTTTCAATCATTATATGAAGTTTGATGTCGTTGGCAATGACAAAATTATTGTCGAATCAAGTACAATTCTTGAGAACTATCTTATTATATATTAATAAATGTTATGTATTGATAAATTTAAACTTACATCGAATTTAAAGGAATATTGTAATGCTAAATGATGTTTTGCCGTTGTTGAATTCTATTTTAAAGTATAATTTCTTTCAATTTTTTGAAAGGCATGTGCTATTTAATATTAAACCAATTTAATTATTTGTTACTTTTAAATCTTCCTTTAATATAATACAATCAACAAAATTAAAAGAAAATATTAACAAAAAATAATATGTTAATTATTATGTATGTTAGCAACTTCAAATTCGGAAGTTAAATTGAACATAATCAAACATTAATATATATCAAAACAAAAAACTTAGTTAATTCAGATTAAAATATTCTTACAATAACTTTAATAATTTATTCTAATTTTTATTATTTTATAGTAATATTAACTATAAATTACAAGCCCTTTTTCGAGATATTTTCATTATTGTCTCTTGTTTTGAAAATTTGAACATAATTTAACGTTAATACATCAATTAGAAAAACAAACTTTTGTCTTACTAATGGCTCTTTCGAAATTAATAATTATTTATTTTTTAGTTCTGTTTCTACACATTTTCAAAAAAAAGTTCTATATACTTTTTAGATCAATGGTTTTTAAGCTGATTCTCTAGGTGCTAATGTAAAAAATCACGTCTCTGGTTGACATGATTGGATAAATGAGTAGATTAGTGGGCGACGACATCCGCCATTAAGATGTGCCTTCTTTCTAAATACATTGATCTTCATAATGCCCATAGAATCAAAACAAAGTGTATTGTCCATACTTTCAATCATTATATGAAGTTTGATGTCGTTGGCAATGACTAAATTATTGTCGAATCAAGTACAATTCTTGAAAACTATCTTTTTATATACTAATAAATGTTATGTAATGATAAATTTAAACTTACATCGAATTTAAAGAAATATTGTAATGCTAAATGATGTTTTGCCGTTGTTGAATTCTATTTTAAAGTATAATTTCTTTCAATTTTTTGAAAGACATGTGCTATTTAATATTAAATCACTTTAAATATTTGTTACTTTTAAATCTTCCTTTAATATAACACAATCAATAAAATTAAAAGTAAATGTTAACAAAAAACAATATGTTAATTATTCTGTATTTTAGCAACTGCAAATTCGGAAGTTAAATTTAACATAATCAAACATTAATATATATCAAAACAAAAAACTTAGTTACTTCAGATTGAAATATTCTTACAACAACTTTAATAATTTATTCTAATTTTTATTATTTTATAGTAATATTAACTATAAATTACAAGCCCTTTTTCGAGATATATTCATTATTGTCTCTTGTTTTGAAAATTTGAACATAGTTTAACATTAATACATAAATTAGAAAAACAAACTTTTGTCTTAATAATGTTACTTTTGAAATTAATAATTATTTATTCTTTAGTTTTGTTTCAACACATTTTCAAAAAAAAAATCTATATACTTTTAAGATCAATGGTTTTGAAGTTGATTCTCTAGGTGCTAATGTAAAAAATCACGTCTATAGTTGACATTATTGGATAAATGAGTAGATTAGTGGGCGACGACGTCCGACTTTAAGATGGGTTTTCTCTCTAAATACATTGAACTTCATAATGCCCATAGAATCAAAACAAACTGTCTTGTCCACACTTTCAATCATTATATGAAGTTTGATGTCGTTGGCAATGACAAAATTATTGTCGAATCAAGTACAATTCTTGAGAACTATCTTATTATATATTAATAAATGTTATGTATTGATAAATTTAAACTTACATCGAATTTAAAGGAATATTGTAATGCTAAATGATGTTTTGCCGTTGTTGAATTCTATTTTAAAGTATAATTTCTTTCAATTTTTTGAAAGGCATGTGCTATTTAATATTAAACCAATTTAATTATTTGTTACTTTTAAATCTTCCTTTAATATAATACAATCAACAAAATTAAAAGAAAATATTAACAAAAAATAATATGTTAATTATTATGTATGTTAGCAACTTCAAATTCGGAAGTTAAATTGAACATAATCAAACATTAATATATATCAAAACAAAAAACTTAGTTAATTCAGATTAAAATATTCTTACAATAACTTTAATAATTTATTCTAATTTTTATTATTTTATAGTAATATTAACTATAAATTACAAGCCCTTTTTCGAGATATTTTCATTATTGTCTCTTGTTTTGAAAATTTGAACATAATTTAACGTTAATACATCAATTAGAAAAACAAACTTTTGTCTTACTAATGGCTCTTTCGAAATTAATAATTATTTATTTTTTAGTTCTGTTTCTACACATTTTCAAAAAAAAGTTCTATATACTTTTTAGATCAATGGTTTTTAAGCTGATTCTCTAGGTGCTAATGTAAAAAATCACGTCTCTGGTTGACATGATTGGATAAATGAGTAGATTAGTGGGCGACGACATCCGCCATTAAGATGTGCCTTCTTTCTAAATACATTGATCTTCATAATGCCCATAGAATCAAAACAAAGTGTATTGTCCATACTTTCAATCATTATATGAAGTTTGATGTCGTTGGCAATGACTAAATTATTGTCGAATCAAGTACAATTCTTGAAAACTATCTTTTTATATACTAATAAATGTTATGTAATGATAAATTTAAACTTACATCGAATTTAAAGAAATATTGTAATGCTAAATGATGTTTTGCCGTTGTTGAATTCTATTTTAAAGTATAATTTCTTTCAATTTTTTGAAAGACATGTGCTATTTAATATTAAATCACTTTAAATATTTGTTACTTTTAAATCTTCCTTTAATATAACACAATCAATAAAATTAAAAGTAAATGTTAACAAAAAACAATATGTTAATTATTCTGTATTTTAGCAACTGCAAATTCGGAAGTTAAATTTAACATAATCAAACATTAATATATATCAAAACAAAAAACTTAGTTACTTCAGATTGAAATATTCTTACAACAACTTTAATAATTTATTCTAATTTTTATTATTTTATAGTAATATTAACTATAAATTACAAGCCCTTTTTCGAGATATATTCATTATTGTCTCTTGTTTTGAAAATTTGAACATAGTTTAACATTAATACATAAATTAGAAAAACAAACTTTTGTCTTAATAATGTTACTTTTGAAATTAATAATTATTTATTCTTTAGTTTTGTTTCAACACATTTTCAAAAAAAAAATCTATATACTTTTAAGATCAATGGTTTTGAAGTTGATTCTCTAGGTGCTAATGTAAAAAATCACGTCTATAGTTGACATTATTGGATAAATGAGTAGATTAGTGGGCGACGACGTCCGACTTTAAGATGGGTTTTCTCTCTAAATACATTGAACTTCATAATGCCCATAGAATCAAAACAAACTGTCTTGTCCACACTTTCAATCATTATATGAAGTTTGATGTCGTTGGCAATGACAAAATTATTGTCGAATCAAGTACAATTCTTGAGAACTATCTTATTATATATTAATAAATGTTATGTATTGATAAATTTAAACTTACATCGAATTTAAAGGAATATTGTAATGCTAAATGATGTTTTGCCGTTGTTGAATTCTATTTTAAAGTATAATTTCTTTCAATTTTTTGAAAGGCATGTGCTATTTAATATTAAACCAATTTAATTATTTGTTACTTTTAAATCTTCCTTTAATATAATACAATCAACAAAATTAAAAGAAAATATTAACAAAAAATAATATGTTAATTATTATGTATGTTAGCAACTTCAAATTCGGAAGTTAAATTGAACATAATCAAACATTAATATATATCAAAACAAAAAACTTAGTTAATTCAGATTAAAATATTCTTACAATAACTTTAATAATTTATTCTAATTTTTATTATTTTATAGTAATATTAACTATAAATTACAAGCCCTTTTTCGAGATATTTTCATTATTGTCTCTTGTTTTGAAAATTTGAACATAATTTAACGTTAATACATCAATTAGAAAAACAAACTTTTGTCTTACTAATGGCTCTTTCGAAATTAATAATTATTTATTTTTTAGTTCTGTTTCTACACATTTTCAAAAAAAAGTTCTATATACTTTTTAGATCAATGGTTTTTAAGCTGATTCTCTAGGTGCTAATGTAAAAAATCACGTCTCTGGTTGACATGATTGGATAAATGAGTAGATTAGTGGGCGACGACATCCGCCATTAAGATGTGCCTTCTTTCTAAATACATTGATCTTCATAATGCCCATAGAATCAAAACAAAGTGTATTGTCCATACTTTCAATCATTATATGAAGTTTGATGTCGTTGGCAATGACTAAATTATTGTCGAATCAAGTACAATTCTTGAAAACTATCTTTTTATATACTAATAAATGTTATGTAATGATAAATTTAAACTTACATCGAATTTAAAGAAATATTGTAATGCTAAATGATGTTTTGCCGTTGTTGAATTCTATTTTAAAGTATAATTTCTTTCAATTTTTTGAAAGACATGTGCTATTTAATATTAAATCACTTTAAATATTTGTTACTTTTAAATCTTCCTTTAATATAACACAATCAATAAAATTAAAAGTAAATGTTAACAAAAAACAATATGTTAATTATTCTGTATTTTAGCAACTGCAAATTCGGAAGTTAAATTTAACATAATCAAACATTAATATATATCAAAACAAAAAACTTAGTTACTTCAGATTGAAATATTCTTACAACAACTTTAATAATTTATTCTAATTTTTATTATTTTATAGTAATATTAACTATAAATTACAAGCCCTTTTTCGAGATATATTCATTATTGTCTCTTGTTTTGAAAATTTGAACATAGTTTAACATTAATACATAAATTAGAAAAACAAACTTTTGTCTTAATAATGTTACTTTTGAAATTAATAATTATTTATTCTTTAGTTTTGTTTCAACACATTTTCAAAAAAAAAATCTATATACTTTTAAGATCAATGGTTTTGAAGTTGATTCTCTAGGTGCTAATGTAAAAAATCACGTCTATAGTTGACATTATTGGATAAATGAGTAGATTAGTGGGCGACGACGTCCGACTTTAAGATGGGTTTTCTCTCTAAATACATTGAACTTCATAATGCCCATAGAATCAAAACAAACTGTCTTGTCCACACTTTCAATCATTATATGAAGTTTGATGTCGTTGGCAATGACAAAATTATTGTCGAATCAAGTACAATTCTTGAGAACTATCTTATTATATATTAATAAATGTTATGTATTGATAAATTTAAACTTACATCGAATTTAAAGGAATATTGTAATGCTAAATGATGTTTTGCCGTTGTTGAATTCTATTTTAAAGTATAATTTCTTTCAATTTTTTGAAAGGCATGTGCTATTTAATATTAAACCAATTTAATTATTTGTTACTTTTAAATCTTCCTTTAATATAATACAATCAACAAAATTAAAAGAAAATATTAACAAAAAATAATATGTTAATTATTATGTATGTTAGCAACTTCAAATTCGGAAGTTAAATTGAACATAATCAAACATTAATATATATCAAAACAAAAAACTTAGTTAATTCAGATTAAAATATTCTTACAATAACTTTAATAATTTATTCTAATTTTTATTATTTTATAGTAATATTAACTATAAATTACAAGCCCTTTTTCGAGATATTTTCATTATTGTCTCTTGTTTTGAAAATTTGAACATAATTTAACGTTAATACATCAATTAGAAAAACAAACTTTTGTCTTACTAATGGCTCTTTCGAAATTAATAATTATTTATTTTTTAGTTCTGTTTCTACACATTTTCAAAAAAAAGTTCTATATACTTTTTAGATCAATGGTTTTTAAGCTGATTCTCTAGGTGCTAATGTAAAAAATCACGTCTCTGGTTGACATGATTGGATAAATGAGTAGATTAGTGGGCGACGACATCCGCCATTAAGATGTGCCTTCTTTCTAAATACATTGATCTTCATAATGCCCATAGAATCAAAACAAAGTGTATTGTCCATACTTTCAATCATTATATGAAGTTTGATGTCGTTGGCAATGACTAAATTATTGTCGAATCAAGTACAATTCTTGAAAACTATCTTTTTATATACTAATAAATGTTATGTAATGATAAATTTAAACTTACATCGAATTTAAAGAAATATTGTAATGCTAAATGATGTTTTGCCGTTGTTGAATTCTATTTTAAAGTATAATTTCTTTCAATTTTTTGAAAGACATGTGCTATTTAATATTAAATCACTTTAAATATTTGTTACTTTTAAATCTTCCTTTAATATAACACAATCAATAAAATTAAAAGTAAATGTTAACAAAAAACAATATGTTAATTATTCTGTATTTTAGCAACTGCAAATTCGGAAGTTAAATTTAACATAATCAAACATTAATATATATCAAAACAAAAAACTTAGTTACTTCAGATTGAAATATTCTTACAACAACTTTAATAATTTATTCTAATTTTTATTATTTTATAGTAATATTAACTATAAATTACAAGCCCTTTTTCGAGATATATTCATTATTGTCTCTTGTTTTGAAAATTTGAACATAGTTTAACATTAATACATAAATTAGAAAAACAAACTTTTGTCTTAATAATGTTACTTTTGAAATTAATAATTATTTATTCTTTAGTTTTGTTTCAACACATTTTCAAAAAAAAAATCTATATACTTTTAAGATCAATGGTTTTGAAGTTGATTCTCTAGGTGCTAATGTAAAAAATCACGTCTATAGTTGACATTATTGGATAAATGAGTAGATTAGTGGGCGACGACGTCCGACTTTAAGATGGGTTTTCTCTCTAAATACATTGAACTTCATAATGCCCATAGAATCAAAACAAACTGTCTTGTCCACACTTTCAATCATTATATGAAGTTTGATGTCGTTGGCAATGACAAAATTATTGTCGAATCAAGTACAATTCTTGAGAACTATCTTATTATATATTAATAAATGTTATGTATTGATAAATTTAAACTTACATCGAATTTAAAGGAATATTGTAATGCTAAATGATGTTTTGCCGTTGTTGAATTCTATTTTAAAGTATAATTTCTTTCAATTTTTTGAAAGGCATGTGCTATTTAATATTAAACCAATTTAATTATTTGTTACTTTTAAATCTTCCTTTAATATAATACAATCAACAAAATTAAAAGAAAATATTAACAAAAAATAATATGTTAATTATTATGTATGTTAGCAACTTCAAATTCGGAAGTTAAATTGAACATAATCAAACATTAATATATATCAAAACAAAAAACTTAGTTAATTCAGATTAAAATATTCTTACAATAACTTTAATAATTTATTCTAATTTTTATTATTTTATAGTAATATTAACTATAAATTACAAGCCCTTTTTCGAGATATTTTCATTATTGTCTCTTGTTTTGAAAATTTGAACATAATTTAACGTTAATACATCAATTAGAAAAACAAACTTTTGTCTTACTAATGGCTCTTTCGAAATTAATAATTATTTATTTTTTAGTTCTGTTTCTACACATTTTCAAAAAAAAGTTCTATATACTTTTTAGATCAATGGTTTTTAAGCTGATTCTCTAGGTGCTAATGTAAAAAATCACGTCTCTGGTTGACATGATTGGATAAATGAGTAGATTAGTGGGCGACGACATCCGCCATTAAGATGTGCCTTCTTTCTAAATACATTGATCTTCATAATGCCCATAGAATCAAAACAAAGTGTATTGTCCATACTTTCAATCATTATATGAAGTTTGATGTCGTTGGCAATGACTAAATTATTGTCGAATCAAGTACAATTCTTGAAAACTATCTTTTTATATACTAATAAATGTTATGTAATGATAAATTTAAACTTACATCGAATTTAAAGAAATATTGTAATGCTAAATGATGTTTTGCCGTTGTTGAATTCTATTTTAAAGTATAATTTCTTTCAATTTTTTGAAAGACATGTGCTATTTAATATTAAATCACTTTAAATATTTGTTACTTTTAAATCTTCCTTTAATATAACACAATCAATAAAATTAAAAGTAAATGTTAACAAAAAACAATATGTTAATTATTCTGTATTTTAGCAACTGCAAATTCGGAAGTTAAATTTAACATAATCAAACATTAATATATATCAAAACAAAAAACTTAGTTACTTCAGATTGAAATATTCTTACAACAACTTTAATAATTTATTCTAATTTTTATTATTTTATAGTAATATTAACTATAAATTACAAGCCCTTTTTCGAGATATATTCATTATTGTCTCTTGTTTTGAAAATTTGAACATAGTTTAACATTAATACATAAATTAGAAAAACAAACTTTTGTCTTAATAATGTTACTTTTGAAATTAATAATTATTTATTCTTTAGTTTTGTTTCAACACATTTTCAAAAAAAAAATCTATATACTTTTAAGATCAATGGTTTTGAAGTTGATTCTCTAGGTGCTAATGTAAAAAATCACGTCTATAGTTGACATTATTGGATAAATGAGTAGATTAGTGGGCGACGACGTCCGACTTTAAGATGGGTTTTCTCTCTAAATACATTGAACTTCATAATGCCCATAGAATCAAAACAAACTGTCTTGTCCACACTTTCAATCATTATATGAAGTTTGATGTCGTTGGCAATGACAAAATTATTGTCGAATCAAGTACAATTCTTGAGAACTATCTTATTATATATTAATAAATGTTATGTATTGATAAATTTAAACTTACATCGAATTTAAAGGAATATTGTAATGCTAAATGATGTTTTGCCGTTGTTGAATTCTATTTTAAAGTATAATTTCTTTCAATTTTTTGAAAGGCATGTGCTATTTAATATTAAACCAATTTAATTATTTGTTACTTTTAAATCTTCCTTTAATATAATACAATCAACAAAATTAAAAGAAAATATTAACAAAAAATAATATGTTAATTATTATGTATGTTAGCAACTTCAAATTCGGAAGTTAAATTGAACATAATCAAACATTAATATATATCAAAACAAAAAACTTAGTTAATTCAGATTAAAATATTCTTACAATAACTTTAATAATTTATTCTAATTTTTATTATTTTATAGTAATATTAACTATAAATTACAAGCCCTTTTTCGAGATATTTTCATTATTGTCTCTTGTTTTGAAAATTTGAACATAATTTAACGTTAATACATCAATTAGAAAAACAAACTTTTGTCTTACTAATGGCTCTTTCGAAATTAATAATTATTTATTTTTTAGTTCTGTTTCTACACATTTTCAAAAAAAAGTTCTATATACTTTTTAGATCAATGGTTTTTAAGCTGATTCTCTAGGTGCTAATGTAAAAAATCACGTCTCTGGTTGACATGATTGGATAAATGAGTAGATTAGTGGGCGACGACATCCGCCATTAAGATGGGCTTCTTTCTAAATACATTGATCTTCATAATGCCCATAGAATCAAAACAAAGTGTATTGTCCATACTTTCAATCATTATATGAAGTTTGATGTCGTTGGCAATGACTAAATTATTGTCGAATCAAGTACAATTCTTGAAAACTATCTTTTTATATACTAATAAATGTTATGTAATGATAAATTTAAACTTACATCGAATTTAAAGAAATATTGTAATGCTAAATGATGTTTTGCCGTTGTTGAATTCTATTTTAAAGTATAATTTCTTTCAATTTTTTGAAAGACATGTGCTATTTAATATTAAATCACTTTAAATATTTGTTACTTTTAAATCTTCCTTTAATATAACACAATCAATAAAATTAAAAGTAAATGTTAACAAAAAACAATATGTTAATTATTCTGTATTTTAGCAACTGCAAATTCGGAAGTTAAATTTAACATAATCAAACATTAATATATATCAAAACAAAAAACTTAGTTACTTCAGATTGAAATATTCTTACAACAACTTTAATAATTTATTCTAATTTTTATTATTTTATAGTAATATTAACTATAAATTACAAGCCCTTTTTCGAGATATATTCATTATTGTCTCTTGTTTTGAAAATTTGAACATAGTTTAACATTAATACATAAATTAGAAAAACAAACTTTTGTCTTAATAATGTTACTTTTGAAATTAATAATTATTTATTCTTTAGTTTTGTTTCAACACATTTTCAAAAAAAAAATCTATATACTTTTAAGATCAATGGTTTTGAAGTTGATTCTCTAGGTGCTAATGTAAAAAATCACGTCTATAGTTGACATTATTGGATAAATGAGTAGATTAGTGGGCGACGACGTCCGACTTTAAGATGGGTTTTCTCTCTAAATACATTGAACTTCATAATGCCCATAGAATCAAAACAAACTGTCTTGTCCACACTTTCAATCATTATATGAAGTTTGATGTCGTTGGCAATGACAAAATTATTGTCGAATCAAGTACAATTCTTGAGAACTATCTTATTATATATTAATAAATGTTATGTATTGATAAATTTAAACTTACATCGAATTTAAAGGAATATTGTAATGCTAAATGATGTTTTGCCGTTGTTGAATTCTATTTTAAAGTATAATTTCTTTCAATTTTTTGAAAGGCATGTGCTATTTAATATTAAACCAATTTAATTATTTGTTACTTTTAAATCTTCCTTTAATATAATACAATCAACAAAATTAAAAGAAAATATTAACAAAAAATAATATGTTAATTATTATGTATGTTAGCAACTTCAAATTCGGAAGTTAAATTGAACATAATCAAACATTAATATATATCAAAACAAAAAACTTAGTTAATTCAGATTAAAATATTCTTACAATAACTTTAATAATTTATTCTAATTTTTATTATTTTATAGTAATATTAACTATAAATTACAAGCCCTTTTTCGAGATATTTTCATTATTGTCTCTTGTTTTGAAAATTTGAACATAATTTAACGTTAATACATCAATTAGAAAAACAAACTTTTGTCTTACTAATGGCTCTTTCGAAATTAATAATTATTTATTTTTTAGTTCTGTTTCTACACATTTTCAAAAAAAAGTTCTATATACTTTTTAGATCAATGGTTTTTAAGCTGATTCTCTAGGTGCTAATGTAAAAAATCACGTCTCTGGTTGACATGATTGGATAAATGAGTAGATTAGTGGGCGACGACATCCGCCATTAAGATGGGCTTTCTTTCTAAATACATTGATCTTCATAATGCCCATAGAATCAAAACAAAGTGTATTGTCCATACTTTCAATCATTATATGAAGTTTGATGTCGTTGGCAATGACTAAATTATTGTCGAATCAAGTACAATTCTTGAAAACTATCTTTTTATATACTAATAAATGTTATGTAATGATAAATTTAAACTTACATCGAATTTAAAGAAATATTGTAATGCTAAATGATGTTTTGCCGTTGTTGAATTCTATTTTAAAGTATAATTTCTTTCAATTTTTTGAAAGACATGTGCTATTTAATATTAAATCACTTTAAATATTTGTTACTTTTAAATCTTCCTTTAATATAACACAATCAATAAAATTAAAAGTAAATGTTAACAAAAAACAATATGTTAATTATTCTGTATTTTAGCAACTGCAAATTCGGAAGTTAAATTTAACATAATCAAACATTAATATATATCAAAACAAAAAACTTAGTTACTTCAGATTGAAATATTCTTACAACAACTTTAATAATTTATTCTAATTTTTATTATTTTATAGTAATATTAACTATAAATTACAAGCCCTTTTTCGAGATATATTCATTATTGTCTCTTGTTTTGAAAATTTGAACATAGTTTAACATTAATACATAAATTAGAAAAACAAACTTTTGTCTTAATAATGTTACTTTTGAAATTAATAATTATTTATTCTTTAGTTTTGTTTCAACACATTTTCAAAAAAAAAATCTATATACTTTTAAGATCAATGGTTTTGAAGTTGATTCTCTAGGTGCTAATGTAAAAAATCACGTCTATAGTTGACATTATTGGATAAATGAGTAGATTAGTGGGCGACGACGTCCGACTTTAAGATGGGTTTTCTCTCTAAATACATTGAACTTCATAATGCCCATAGAATCAAAACAAACTGTCTTGTCCACACTTTCAATCATTATATGAAGTTTGATGTCGTTGGCAATGACAAAATTATTGTCGAATCAAGTACAATTCTTGAGAACTATCTTATTATATATTAATAAATGTTATGTATTGATAAATTTAAACTTACATCGAATTTAAAGGAATATTGTAATGCTAAATGATGTTTTGCCGTTGTTGAATTCTATTTTAAAGTATAATTTCTTTCAATTTTTTGAAAGGCATGTGCTATTTAATATTAAACCAATTTAATTATTTGTTACTTTTAAATCTTCCTTTAATATAATACAATCAACAAAATTAAAAGAAAATATTAACAAAAAATAATATGTTAATTATTATGTATGTTAGCAACTTCAAATTCGGAAGTTAAATTGAACATAATCAAACATTAATATATATCAAAACAAAAAACTTAGTTAATTCAGATTAAAATATTCTTACAATAACTTTAATAATTTATTCTAATTTTTATTATTTTATAGTAATATTAACTATAAATTACAAGCCCTTTTTCGAGATATTTTCATTATTGTCTCTTGTTTTGAAAATTTGAACATAATTTAACGTTAATACATCAATTAGAAAAACAAACTTTTGTCTTACTAATGGCTCTTTCGAAATTAATAATTATTTATTTTTTAGTTCTGTTTCTACACATTTTCAAAAAAAAGTTCTATATACTTTTTAGATCAATGGTTTTTAAGCTGATTCTCTAGGTGCTAATGTAAAAAATCACGTCTCTGGTTGACATGATTGGATAAATGAGTAGATTAGTGGGCGACGACATCCGCCATTAAGATGGGCTTTCTTTCTAAATACATTGATCTTCATAATGCCCATAGAATCAAAACAAAGTGTATTGTCCATACTTTCAATCATTATATGAAGTTTGATGTCGTTGGCAATGACTAAATTATTGTCGAATCAAGTACAATTCTTGAAAACTATCTTTTTATATACTAATAAATGTTATGTAATGATAAATTTAAACTTACATCGAATTTAAAGAAATATTGTAATGCTAAATGATGTTTTGCCGTTGTTGAATTCTATTTTAAAGTATAATTTCTTTCAATTTTTTGAAAGACATGTGCTATTTAATATTAAATCACTTTAAATATTTGTTACTTTTAAATCTTCCTTTAATATAACACAATCAATAAAATTAAAAGTAAATGTTAACAAAAAACAATATGTTAATTATTCTGTATTTTAGCAACTGCAAATTCGGAAGTTAAATTTAACATAATCAAACATTAATATATATCAAAACAAAAAACTTAGTTACTTCAGATTGAAATATTCTTACAACAACTTTAATAATTTATTCTAATTTTTATTATTTTATAGTAATATTAACTATAAATTACAAGCCCTTTTTCGAGATATATTCATTATTGTCTCTTGTTTTGAAAATTTGAACATAGTTTAACATTAATACATAAATTAGAAAAACAAACTTTTGTCTTAATAATGTTACTTTTGAAATTAATAATTATTTATTCTTTAGTTTTGTTTCAACACATTTTCAAAAAAAAAATCTATATACTTTTAAGATCAATGGTTTTGAAGTTGATTCTCTAGGTGCTAATGTAAAAAATCACGTCTATAGTTGACATTATTGGATAAATGAGTAGATTAGTGGGCGACGACGTCCGACTTTAAGATGGGTTTTCTCTCTAAATACATTGAACTTCATAATGCCCATAGAATCAAAACAAACTGTCTTGTCCACACTTTCAATCATTATATGAAGTTTGATGTCGTTGGCAATGACAAAATTATTGTCGAATCAAGTACAATTCTTGAGAACTATCTTATTATATATTAATAAATGTTATGTATTGATAAATTTAAACTTACATCGAATTTAAAGGAATATTGTAATGCTAAATGATGTTTTGCCGTTGTTGAATTCTATTTTAAAGTATAATTTCTTTCAATTTTTTGAAAGGCATGTGCTATTTAATATTAAACCAATTTAATTATTTGTTACTTTTAAATCTTCCTTTAATATAATACAATCAACAAAATTAAAAGAAAATATTAACAAAAAATAATATGTTAATTATTATGTATGTTAGCAACTTCAAATTCGGAAGTTAAATTGAACATAATCAAACATTAATATATATCAAAACAAAAAACTTAGTTAATTCAGATTAAAATATTCTTACAATAACTTTAATAATTTATTCTAATTTTTATTATTTTATAGTAATATTAACTATAAATTACAAGCCCTTTTTCGAGATATTTTCATTATTGTCTCTTGTTTTGAAAATTTGAACATAATTTAACGTTAATACATCAATTAGAAAAACAAACTTTTGTCTTACTAATGGCTCTTTCGAAATTAATAATTATTTATTTTTTAGTTCTGTTTCTACACATTTTCAAAAAAAAGTTCTATATACTTTTTAGATCAATGGTTTTTAAGCTGATTCTCTAGGTGCTAATGTAAAAAATCACGTCTCTGGTTGACATGATTGGATAAATGAGTAGATTAGTGGGCGACGACATCCGCCATTAAGATGGGCTTCTTTCTAAATACATTGATCTTCATAATGCCCATAGAATCAAAACAAAGTGTATTGTCCATACTTTCAATCATTATATGAAGTTTGATGTCGTTGGCAATGACTAAATTATTGTCGAATCAAGTACAATTCTTGAAAACTATCTTTTTATATACTAATAAATGTTATGTAATGATAAATTTAAACTTACATCGAATTTAAAGAAATATTGTAATGCTAAATGATGTTTTGCCGTTGTTGAATTCTATTTTAAAGTATAATTTCTTTCAATTTTTTGAAAGACATGTGCTATTTAATATTAAATCACTTTAAATATTTGTTACTTTTAAATCTTCCTTTAATATAACACAATCAATAAAATTAAAAGTAAATGTTAACAAAAAACAATATGTTAATTATTCTGTATTTTAGCAACTGCAAATTCGGAAGTTAAATTTAACATAATCAAACATTAATATATATCAAAACAAAAAACTTAGTTACTTCAGATTGAAATATTCTTACAACAACTTTAATAATTTATTCTAATTTTTATTATTTTATAGTAATATTAACTATAAATTACAAGCCCTTTTTCGAGATATATTCATTATTGTCTCTTGTTTTGAAAATTTGAACATAGTTTAACATTAATACATAAATTAGAAAAACAAACTTTTGTCTTAATAATGTTACTTTTGAAATTAATAATTATTTATTCTTTAGTTTTGTTTCAACACATTTTCAAAAAAAAAATCTATATACTTTTAAGATCAATGGTTTTGAAGTTGATTCTCTAGGTGCTAATGTAAAAAATCACGTCTATAGTTGACATTATTGGATAAATGAGTAGATTAGTGGGCGACGACGTCCGACTTTAAGATGGGTTTTCTCTCTAAATACATTGAACTTCATAATGCCCATAGAATCAAAACAAACTGTCTTGTCCACACTTTCAATCATTATATGAAGTTTGATGTCGTTGGCAATGACAAAATTATTGTCGAATCAAGTACAATTCTTGAGAACTATCTTATTATATATTAATAAATGTTATGTATTGATAAATTTAAACTTACATCGAATTTAAAGGAATATTGTAATGCTAAATGATGTTTTGCCGTTGTTGAATTCTATTTTAAAGTATAATTTCTTTCAATTTTTTGAAAGGCATGTGCTATTTAATATTAAACCAATTTAATTATTTGTTACTTTTAAATCTTCCTTTAATATAATACAATCAACAAAATTAAAAGAAAATATTAACAAAAAATAATATGTTAATTATTATGTATGTTAGCAACTTCAAATTCGGAAGTTAAATTGAACATAATCAAACATTAATATATATCAAAACAAAAAACTTAGTTAATTCAGATTAAAATATTCTTACAATAACTTTAATAATTTATTCTAATTTTTATTATTTTATAGTAATATTAACTATAAATTACAAGCCCTTTTTCGAGATATTTTCATTATTGTCTCTTGTTTTGAAAATTTGAACATAATTTAACGTTAATACATCAATTAGAAAAACAAACTTTTGTCTTACTAATGGCTCTTTCGAAATTAATAATTATTTATTTTTTAGTTCTGTTTCTACACATTTTCAAAAAAAAGTTCTATATACTTTTTAGATCAATGGTTTTTAAGCTGATTCTCTAGGTGCTAATGTAAAAAATCACGTCTCTGGTTGACATGATTGGATAAATGAGTAGATTAGTGGGCGACGACATCCGCCATTAAGATGGGCTTTCTTTCTAAATACATTGATCTTCATAATGCCCATAGAATCAAAACAAAGTGTATTGTCCATACTTTCAATCATTATATGAAGTTTGATGTCGTTGGCAATGACTAAATTATTGTCGAATCAAGTACAATTCTTGAAAACTATCTTTTTATATACTAATAAATGTTATGTAATGATAAATTTAAACTTACATCGAATTTAAAGAAATATTGTAATGCTAAATGATGTTTTGCCGTTGTTGAATTCTATTTTAAAGTATAATTTCTTTCAATTTTTTGAAAGACATGTGCTATTTAATATTAAATCACTTTAAATATTTGTTACTTTTAAATCTTCCTTTAATATAACACAATCAATAAAATTAAAAGTAAATGTTAACAAAAAACAATATGTTAATTATTCTGTATTTTAGCAACTGCAAATTCGGAAGTTAAATTTAACATAATCAAACATTAATATATATCAAAACAAAAAACTTAGTTACTTCAGATTGAAATATTCTTACAACAACTTTAATAATTTATTCTAATTTTTATTATTTTATAGTAATATTAACTATAAATTACAAGCCCTTTTTCGAGATATATTCATTATTGTCTCTTGTTTTGAAAATTTGAACATAGTTTAACATTAATACATAAATTAGAAAAACAAACTTTTGTCTTAATAATGTTACTTTTGAAATTAATAATTATTTATTCTTTAGTTTTGTTTCAACACATTTTCAAAAAAAAAATCTATATACTTTTAAGATCAATGGTTTTGAAGTTGATTCTCTAGGTGCTAATGTAAAAAATCACGTCTATAGTTGACATTATTGGATAAATGAGTAGATTAGTGGGCGACGACGTCCGACTTTAAGATGGGTTTTCTCTCTAAATACATTGAACTTCATAATGCCCATAGAATCAAAACAAACTGTCTTGTCCACACTTTCAATCATTATATGAAGTTTGATGTCGTTGGCAATGACAAAATTATTGTCGAATCAAGTACAATTCTTGAGAACTATCTTATTATATATTAATAAATGTTATGTATTGATAAATTTAAACTTACATCGAATTTAAAGGAATATTGTAATGCTAAATGATGTTTTGCCGTTGTTGAATTCTATTTTAAAGTATAATTTCTTTCAATTTTTTGAAAGGCATGTGCTATTTAATATTAAACCAATTTAATTATTTGTTACTTTTAAATCTTCCTTTAATATAATACAATCAACAAAATTAAAAGAAAATATTAACAAAAAATAATATGTTAATTATTATGTATGTTAGCAACTTCAAATTCGGAAGTTAAATTGAACATAATCAAACATTAATATATATCAAAACAAAAAACTTAGTTAATTCAGATTAAAATATTCTTACAATAACTTTAATAATTTATTCTAATTTTTATTATTTTATAGTAATATTAACTATAAATTACAAGCCCTTTTTCGAGATATTTTCATTATTGTCTCTTGTTTTGAAAATTTGAACATAATTTAACGTTAATACATCAATTAGAAAAACAAACTTTTGTCTTACTAATGGCTCTTTCGAAATTAATAATTATTTATTTTTTAGTTCTGTTTCTACACATTTTCAAAAAAAAGTTCTATATACTTTTTAGATCAATGGTTTTTAAGCTGATTCTCTAGGTGCTAATGTAAAAAATCACGTCTCTGGTTGACATGATTGGATAAATGAGTAGATTAGTGGGCGACGACATCCGCCATTAAGATGGGCTTTCTTTCTAAATACATTGATCTTCATAATGCCCATAGAATCAAAACAAAGTGTATTGTCCATACTTTCAATCATTATATGAAGTTTGATGTCGTTGGCAATGACTAAATTATTGTCGAATCAAGTACAATTCTTGAAAACTATCTTTTTATATACTAATAAATGTTATGTAATGATAAATTTAAACTTACATCGAATTTAAAGAAATATTGTAATGCTAAATGATGTTTTGCCGTTGTTGAATTCTATTTTAAAGTATAATTTCTTTCAATTTTTTGAAAGACATGTGCTATTTAATATTAAATCACTTTAAATATTTGTTACTTTTAAATCTTCCTTTAATATAACACAATCAATAAAATTAAAAGTAAATGTTAACAAAAAACAATATGTTAATTATTCTGTATTTTAGCAACTGCAAATTCGGAAGTTAAATTTAACATAATCAAACATTAATATATATCAAAACAAAAAACTTAGTTACTTCAGATTGAAATATTCTTACAACAACTTTAATAATTTATTCTAATTTTTATTATTTTATAGTAATATTAACTATAAATTACAAGCCCTTTTTCGAGATATATTCATTATTGTCTCTTGTTTTGAAAATTTGAACATAGTTTAACATTAATACATAAATTAGAAAAACAAACTTTTGTCTTAATAATGTTACTTTTGAAATTAATAATTATTTATTCTTTAGTTTTGTTTCAACACATTTTCAAAAAAAAAATCTATATACTTTTAAGATCAATGGTTTTGAAGTTGATTCTCTAGGTGCTAATGTAAAAAATCACGTCTATAGTTGACATTATTGGATAAATGAGTAGATTAGTGGGCGACGACGTCCGACTTTAAGATGGGTTTTCTCTCTAAATACATTGAACTTCATAATGCCCATAGAATCAAAACAAACTGTCTTGTCCACACTTTCAATCATTATATGAAGTTTGATGTCGTTGGCAATGACAAAATTATTGTCGAATCAAGTACAATTCTTGAGAACTATCTTATTATATATTAATAAATGTTATGTATTGATAAATTTAAACTTACATCGAATTTAAAGGAATATTGTAATGCTAAATGATGTTTTGCCGTTGTTGAATTCTATTTTAAAGTATAATTTCTTTCAATTTTTTGAAAGGCATGTGCTATTTAATATTAAACCAATTTAATTATTTGTTACTTTTAAATCTTCCTTTAATATAATACAATCAACAAAATTAAAAGAAAATATTAACAAAAAATAATATGTTAATTATTATGTATGTTAGCAACTTCAAATTCGGAAGTTAAATTGAACATAATCAAACATTAATATATATCAAAACAAAAAACTTAGTTAATTCAGATTAAAATATTCTTACAATAACTTTAATAATTTATTCTAATTTTTATTATTTTATAGTAATATTAACTATAAATTACAAGCCCTTTTTCGAGATATTTTCATTATTGTCTCTTGTTTTGAAAATTTGAACATAATTTAACGTTAATACATCAATTAGAAAAACAAACTTTTGTCTTACTAATGGCTCTTTCGAAATTAATAATTATTTATTTTTTAGTTCTGTTTCTACACATTTTCAAAAAAAAGTTCTATATACTTTTTAGATCAATGGTTTTTAAGCTGATTCTCTAGGTGCTAATGTAAAAAATCACGTCTCTGGTTGACATGATTGGATAAATGAGTAGATTAGTGGGCGACGACATCCGCCATTAAGATGGGCTTTCTTTCTAAATACATTGATCTTCATAATGCCCATAGAATCAAAACAAAGTGTATTGTCCATACTTTCAATCATTATATGAAGTTTGATGTCGTTGGCAATGACTAAATTATTGTCGAATCAAGTACAATTCTTGAAAACTATCTTTTTATATACTAATAAATGTTATGTAATGATAAATTTAAACTTACATCGAATTTAAAGAAATATTGTAATGCTAAATGATGTTTTGCCGTTGTTGAATTCTATTTTAAAGTATAATTTCTTTCAATTTTTTGAAAGACATGTGCTATTTAATATTAAATCACTTTAAATATTTGTTACTTTTAAATCTTCCTTTAATATAACACAATCAATAAAATTAAAAGTAAATGTTAACAAAAAACAATATGTTAATTATTCTGTATTTTAGCAACTGCAAATTCGGAAGTTAAATTTAACATAATCAAACATTAATATATATCAAAACAAAAAACTTAGTTACTTCAGATTGAAATATTCTTACAACAACTTTAATAATTTATTCTAATTTTTATTATTTTATAGTAATATTAACTATAAATTACAAGCCCTTTTTCGAGATATATTCATTATTGTCTCTTGTTTTGAAAATTTGAACATAGTTTAACATTAATACATAAATTAGAAAAACAAACTTTTGTCTTAATAATGTTACTTTTGAAATTAATAATTATTTATTCTTTAGTTTTGTTTCAACACATTTTCAAAAAAAAAATCTATATACTTTTAAGATCAATGGTTTTGAAGTTGATTCTCTAGGTGCTAATGTAAAAAATCACGTCTATAGTTGACATTATTGGATAAATGAGTAGATTAGTGGGCGACGACGTCCGACTTTAAGATGGGTTTTCTCTCTAAATACATTGAACTTCATAATGCCCATAGAATCAAAACAAACTGTCTTGTCCACACTTTCAATCATTATATGAAGTTTGATGTCGTTGGCAATGACAAAATTATTGTCGAATCAAGTACAATTCTTGAGAACTATCTTATTATATATTAATAAATGTTATGTATTGATAAATTTAAACTTACATCGAATTTAAAGGAATATTGTAATGCTAAATGATGTTTTGCCGTTGTTGAATTCTATTTTAAAGTATAATTTCTTTCAATTTTTTGAAAGGCATGTGCTATTTAATATTAAACCAATTTAATTATTTGTTACTTTTAAATCTTCCTTTAATATAATACAATCAACAAAATTAAAAGAAAATATTAACAAAAAATAATATGTTAATTATTATGTATGTTAGCAACTTCAAATTCGGAAGTTAAATTGAACATAATCAAACATTAATATATATCAAAACAAAAAACTTAGTTAATTCAGATTAAAATATTCTTACAATAACTTTAATAATTTATTCTAATTTTTATTATTTTATAGTAATATTAACTATAAATTACAAGCCCTTTTTCGAGATATTTTCATTATTGTCTCTTGTTTTGAAAATTTGAACATAATTTAACGTTAATACATCAATTAGAAAAACAAACTTTTGTCTTACTAATGGCTCTTTCGAAATTAATAATTATTTATTTTTTAGTTCTGTTTCTACACATTTTCAAAAAAAAGTTCTATATACTTTTTAGATCAATGGTTTTTAAGCTGATTCTCTAGGTGCTAATGTAAAAAATCACGTCTCTGGTTGACATGATTGGATAAATGAGTAGATTAGTGGGCGACGACATCCGCCATTAAGATGGGCTTCTTTCTAAATACATTGATCTTCATAATGCCCATAGAATCAAAACAAAGTGTATTGTCCATACTTTCAATCATTATATGAAGTTTGATGTCGTTGGCAATGACTAAATTATTGTCGAATCAAGTACAATTCTTGAAAACTATCTTTTTATATACTAATAAATGTTATGTAATGATAAATTTAAACTTACATCGAATTTAAAGAAATATTGTAATGCTAAATGATGTTTTGCCGTTGTTGAATTCTATTTTAAAGTATAATTTCTTTCAATTTTTTGAAAGACATGTGCTATTTAATATTAAATCACTTTAAATATTTGTTACTTTTAAATCTTCCTTTAATATAACACAATCAATAAAATTAAAAGTAAATGTTAACAAAAAACAATATGTTAATTATTCTGTATTTTAGCAACTGCAAATTCGGAAGTTAAATTTAACATAATCAAACATTAATATATATCAAAACAAAAAACTTAGTTACTTCAGATTGAAATATTCTTACAACAACTTTAATAATTTATTCTAATTTTTATTATTTTATAGTAATATTAACTATAAATTACAAGCCCTTTTTCGAGATATATTCATTATTGTCTCTTGTTTTGAAAATTTGAACATAGTTTAACATTAATACATAAATTAGAAAAACAAACTTTTGTCTTAATAATGTTACTTTTGAAATTAATAATTATTTATTCTTTAGTTTTGTTTCAACACATTTTCAAAAAAAAAATCTATATACTTTTAAGATCAATGGTTTTGAAGTTGATTCTCTAGGTGCTAATGTAAAAAATCACGTCTATAGTTGACATTATTGGATAAATGAGTAGATTAGTGGGCGACGACGTCCGACTTTAAGATGGGTTTTCTCTCTAAATACATTGAACTTCATAATGCCCATAGAATCAAAACAAACTGTCTTGTCCACACTTTCAATCATTATATGAAGTTTGATGTCGTTGGCAATGACAAAATTATTGTCGAATCAAGTACAATTCTTGAGAACTATCTTATTATATATTAATAAATGTTATGTATTGATAAATTTAAACTTACATCGAATTTAAAGGAATATTGTAATGCTAAATGATGTTTTGCCGTTGTTGAATTCTATTTTAAAGTATAATTTCTTTCAATTTTTTGAAAGGCATGTGCTATTTAATATTAAACCAATTTAATTATTTGTTACTTTTAAATCTTCCTTTAATATAATACAATCAACAAAATTAAAAGAAAATATTAACAAAAAATAATATGTTAATTATTATGTATGTTAGCAACTTCAAATTCGGAAGTTAAATTGAACATAATCAAACATTAATATATATCAAAACAAAAAACTTAGTTAATTCAGATTAAAATATTCTTACAATAACTTTAATAATTTATTCTAATTTTTATTATTTTATAGTAATATTAACTATAAATTACAAGCCCTTTTTCGAGATATTTTCATTATTGTCTCTTGTTTTGAAAATTTGAACATAATTTAACGTTAATACATCAATTAGAAAAACAAACTTTTGTCTTACTAATGGCTCTTTCGAAATTAATAATTATTTATTTTTTAGTTCTGTTTCTACACATTTTCAAAAAAAAGTTCTATATACTTTTTAGATCAATGGTTTTTAAGCTGATTCTCTAGGTGCTAATGTAAAAAATCACGTCTCTGGTTGACATGATTGGATAAATGAGTAGATTAGTGGGCGACGACATCCGCCATTAAGATGGGCTTTCTTTCTAAATACATTGATCTTCATAATGCCCATAGAATCAAAACAAAGTGTATTGTCCATACTTTCAATCATTATATGAAGTTTGATGTCGTTGGCAATGACTAAATTATTGTCGAATCAAGTACAATTCTTGAAAACTATCTTTTTATATACTAATAAATGTTATGTAATGATAAATTTAAACTTACATCGAATTTAAAGAAATATTGTAATGCTAAATGATGTTTTGCCGTTGTTGAATTCTATTTTAAAGTATAATTTCTTTCAATTTTTTGAAAGACATGTGCTATTTAATATTAAATCACTTTAAATATTTGTTACTTTTAAATCTTCCTTTAATATAACACAATCAATAAAATTAAAAGTAAATGTTAACAAAAAACAATATGTTAATTATTCTGTATTTTAGCAACTGCAAATTCGGAAGTTAAATTTAACATAATCAAACATTAATATATATCAAAACAAAAAACTTAGTTACTTCAGATTGAAATATTCTTACAACAACTTTAATAATTTATTCTAATTTTTATTATTTTATAGTAATATTAACTATAAATTACAAGCCCTTTTTCGAGATATATTCATTATTGTCTCTTGTTTTGAAAATTTGAACATAGTTTAACATTAATACATAAATTAGAAAAACAAACTTTTGTCTTAATAATGTTACTTTTGAAATTAATAATTATTTATTCTTTAGTTTTGTTTCAACACATTTTCAAAAAAAAAATCTATATACTTTTAAGATCAATGGTTTTGAAGTTGATTCTCTAGGTGCTAATGTAAAAAATCACGTCTATAGTTGACATTATTGGATAAATGAGTAGATTAGTGGGCGACGACGTCCGACTTTAAGATGGGTTTTCTCTCTAAATACATTGAACTTCATAATGCCCATAGAATCAAAACAAACTGTCTTGTCCACACTTTCAATCATTATATGAAGTTTGATGTCGTTGGCAATGACAAAATTATTGTCGAATCAAGTACAATTCTTGAGAACTATCTTATTATATATTAATAAATGTTATGTATTGATAAATTTAAACTTACATCGAATTTAAAGGAATATTGTAATGCTAAATGATGTTTTGCCGTTGTTGAATTCTATTTTAAAGTATAATTTCTTTCAATTTTTTGAAAGGCATGTGCTATTTAATATTAAACCAATTTAATTATTTGTTACTTTTAAATCTTCCTTTAATATAATACAATCAACAAAATTAAAAGAAAATATTAACAAAAAATAATATGTTAATTATTATGTATGTTAGCAACTTCAAATTCGGAAGTTAAATTGAACATAATCAAACATTAATATATATCAAAACAAAAAACTTAGTTAATTCAGATTAAAATATTCTTACAATAACTTTAATAATTTATTCTAATTTTTATTATTTTATAGTAATATTAACTATAAATTACAAGCCCTTTTTCGAGATATTTTCATTATTGTCTCTTGTTTTGAAAATTTGAACATAATTTAACGTTAATACATCAATTAGAAAAACAAACTTTTGTCTTACTAATGGCTCTTTCGAAATTAATAATTATTTATTTTTTAGTTCTGTTTCTACACATTTTCAAAAAAAAGTTCTATATACTTTTTAGATCAATGGTTTTTAAGCTGATTCTCTAGGTGCTAATGTAAAAAATCACGTCTCTGGTTGACATGATTGGATAAATGAGTAGATTAGTGGGCGACGACATCCGCCATTAAGATGGGCTTTCTTTCTAAATACATTGATCTTCATAATGCCCATAGAATCAAAACAAAGTGTATTGTCCATACTTTCAATCATTATATGAAGTTTGATGTCGTTGGCAATGACTAAATTATTGTCGAATCAAGTACAATTCTTGAAAACTATCTTTTTATATACTAATAAATGTTATGTAATGATAAATTTAAACTTACATCGAATTTAAAGAAATATTGTAATGCTAAATGATGTTTTGCCGTTGTTGAATTCTATTTTAAAGTATAATTTCTTTCAATTTTTTGAAAGACATGTGCTATTTAATATTAAATCACTTTAAATATTTGTTACTTTTAAATCTTCCTTTAATATAACACAATCAATAAAATTAAAAGTAAATGTTAACAAAAAACAATATGTTAATTATTCTGTATTTTAGCAACTGCAAATTCGGAAGTTAAATTTAACATAATCAAACATTAATATATATCAAAACAAAAAACTTAGTTACTTCAGATTGAAATATTCTTACAACAACTTTAATAATTTATTCTAATTTTTATTATTTTATAGTAATATTAACTATAAATTACAAGCCCTTTTTCGAGATATATTCATTATTGTCTCTTGTTTTGAAAATTTGAACATAGTTTAACATTAATACATAAATTAGAAAAACAAACTTTTGTCTTAATAATGTTACTTTTGAAATTAATAATTATTTATTCTTTAGTTTTGTTTCAACACATTTTCAAAAAAAAAATCTATATACTTTTAAGATCAATGGTTTTGAAGTTGATTCTCTAGGTGCTAATGTAAAAAATCACGTCTATAGTTGACATTATTGGATAAATGAGTAGATTAGTGGGCGACGACGTCCGACTTTAAGATGGGTTTTCTCTCTAAATACATTGAACTTCATAATGCCCATAGAATCAAAACAAACTGTCTTGTCCACACTTTCAATCATTATATGAAGTTTGATGTCGTTGGCAATGACAAAATTATTGTCGAATCAAGTACAATTCTTGAGAACTATCTTATTATATATTAATAAATGTTATGTATTGATAAATTTAAACTTACATCGAATTTAAAGGAATATTGTAATGCTAAATGATGTTTTGCCGTTGTTGAATTCTATTTTAAAGTATAATTTCTTTCAATTTTTTGAAAGGCATGTGCTATTTAATATTAAACCAATTTAATTATTTGTTACTTTTAAATCTTCCTTTAATATAATACAATCAACAAAATTAAAAGAAAATATTAACAAAAAATAATATGTTAATTATTATGTATGTTAGCAACTTCAAATTCGGAAGTTAAATTGAACATAATCAAACATTAATATATATCAAAACAAAAAACTTAGTTAATTCAGATTAAAATATTCTTACAATAACTTTAATAATTTATTCTAATTTTTATTATTTTATAGTAATATTAACTATAAATTACAAGCCCTTTTTCGAGATATTTTCATTATTGTCTCTTGTTTTGAAAATTTGAACATAATTTAACGTTAATACATCAATTAGAAAAACAAACTTTTGTCTTACTAATGGCTCTTTCGAAATTAATAATTATTTATTTTTTAGTTCTGTTTCTACACATTTTCAAAAAAAAGTTCTATATACTTTTTAGATCAATGGTTTTTAAGCTGATTCTCTAGGTGCTAATGTAAAAAATCACGTCTCTGGTTGACATGATTGGATAAATGAGTAGATTAGTGGGCGACGACATCCGCCATTAAGATGGGCTTTCTTTCTAAATACATTGATCTTCATAATGCCCATAGAATCAAAACAAAGTGTATTGTCCATACTTTCAATCATTATATGAAGTTTGATGTCGTTGGCAATGACTAAATTATTGTCGAATCAAGTACAATTCTTGAAAACTATCTTTTTATATACTAATAAATGTTATGTAATGATAAATTTAAACTTACATCGAATTTAAAGAAATATTGTAATGCTAAATGATGTTTTGCCGTTGTTGAATTCTATTTTAAAGTATAATTTCTTTCAATTTTTTGAAAGACATGTGCTATTTAATATTAAATCACTTTAAATATTTGTTACTTTTAAATCTTCCTTTAATATAACACAATCAATAAAATTAAAAGTAAATGTTAACAAAAAACAATATGTTAATTATTCTGTATTTTAGCAACTGCAAATTCGGAAGTTAAATTTAACATAATCAAACATTAATATATATCAAAACAAAAAACTTAGTTACTTCAGATTGAAATATTCTTACAACAACTTTAATAATTTATTCTAATTTTTATTATTTTATAGTAATATTAACTATAAATTACAAGCCCTTTTTCGAGATATATTCATTATTGTCTCTTGTTTTGAAAATTTGAACATAGTTTAACATTAATACATAAATTAGAAAAACAAACTTTTGTCTTAATAATGTTACTTTTGAAATTAATAATTATTTATTCTTTAGTTTTGTTTCAACACATTTTCAAAAAAAAAATCTATATACTTTTAAGATCAATGGTTTTGAAGTTGATTCTCTAGGTGCTAATGTAAAAAATCACGTCTATAGTTGACATTATTGGATAAATGAGTAGATTAGTGGGCGACGACGTCCGACTTTAAGATGGGTTTTCTCTCTAAATACATTGAACTTCATAATGCCCATAGAATCAAAACAAACTGTCTTGTCCACACTTTCAATCATTATATGAAGTTTGATGTCGTTGGCAATGACAAAATTATTGTCGAATCAAGTACAATTCTTGAGAACTATCTTATTATATATTAATAAATGTTATGTATTGATAAATTTAAACTTACATCGAATTTAAAGGAATATTGTAATGCTAAATGATGTTTTGCCGTTGTTGAATTCTATTTTAAAGTATAATTTCTTTCAATTTTTTGAAAGGCATGTGCTATTTAATATTAAACCAATTTAATTATTTGTTACTTTTAAATCTTCCTTTAATATAATACAATCAACAAAATTAAAAGAAAATATTAACAAAAAATAATATGTTAATTATTATGTATGTTAGCAACTTCAAATTCGGAAGTTAAATTGAACATAATCAAACATTAATATATATCAAAACAAAAAACTTAGTTAATTCAGATTAAAATATTCTTACAATAACTTTAATAATTTATTCTAATTTTTATTATTTTATAGTAATATTAACTATAAATTACAAGCCCTTTTTCGAGATATTTTCATTATTGTCTCTTGTTTTGAAAATTTGAACATAATTTAACGTTAATACATCAATTAGAAAAACAAACTTTTGTCTTACTAATGGCTCTTTCGAAATTAATAATTATTTATTTTTTAGTTCTGTTTCTACACATTTTCAAAAAAAAGTTCTATATACTTTTTAGATCAATGGTTTTTAAGCTGATTCTCTAGGTGCTAATGTAAAAAATCACGTCTCTGGTTGACATGATTGGATAAATGAGTAGATTAGTGGGCGACGACATCCGCCATTAAGATGGGCTTTCTTTCTAAATACATTGATCTTCATAATGCCCATAGAATCAAAACAAAGTGTATTGTCCATACTTTCAATCATTATATGAAGTTTGATGTCGTTGGCAATGACTAAATTATTGTCGAATCAAGTACAATTCTTGAAAACTATCTTTTTATATACTAATAAATGTTATGTAATGATAAATTTAAACTTACATCGAATTTAAAGAAATATTGTAATGCTAAATGATGTTTTGCCGTTGTTGAATTCTATTTTAAAGTATAATTTCTTTCAATTTTTTGAAAGACATGTGCTATTTAATATTAAATCACTTTAAATATTTGTTACTTTTAAATCTTCCTTTAATATAACACAATCAATAAAATTAAAAGTAAATGTTAACAAAAAACAATATGTTAATTATTCTGTATTTTAGCAACTGCAAATTCGGAAGTTAAATTTAACATAATCAAACATTAATATATATCAAAACAAAAAACTTAGTTACTTCAGATTGAAATATTCTTACAACAACTTTAATAATTTATTCTAATTTTTATTATTTTATAGTAATATTAACTATAAATTACAAGCCCTTTTTCGAGATATATTCATTATTGTCTCTTGTTTTGAAAATTTGAACATAGTTTAACATTAATACATAAATTAGAAAAACAAACTTTTGTCTTAATAATGTTACTTTTGAAATTAATAATTATTTATTCTTTAGTTTTGTTTCAACACATTTTCAAAAAAAAAATCTATATACTTTTAAGATCAATGGTTTTGAAGTTGATTCTCTAGGTGCTAATGTAAAAAATCACGTCTATAGTTGACATTATTGGATAAATGAGTAGATTAGTGGGCGACGACGTCCGACTTTAAGATGGGTTTTCTCTCTAAATACATTGAACTTCATAATGCCCATAGAATCAAAACAAACTGTCTTGTCCACACTTTCAATCATTATATGAAGTTTGATGTCGTTGGCAATGACAAAATTATTGTCGAATCAAGTACAATTCTTGAGAACTATCTTATTATATATTAATAAATGTTATGTATTGATAAATTTAAACTTACATCGAATTTAAAGGAATATTGTAATGCTAAATGATGTTTTGCCGTTGTTGAATTCTATTTTAAAGTATAATTTCTTTCAATTTTTTGAAAGGCATGTGCTATTTAATATTAAACCAATTTAATTATTTGTTACTTTTAAATCTTCCTTTAATATAATACAATCAACAAAATTAAAAGAAAATATTAACAAAAAATAATATGTTAATTATTATGTATGTTAGCAACTTCAAATTCGGAAGTTAAATTGAACATAATCAAACATTAATATATATCAAAACAAAAAACTTAGTTAATTCAGATTAAAATATTCTTACAATAACTTTAATAATTTATTCTAATTTTTATTATTTTATAGTAATATTAACTATAAATTACAAGCCCTTTTTCGAGATATTTTCATTATTGTCTCTTGTTTTGAAAATTTGAACATAATTTAACGTTAATACATCAATTAGAAAAACAAACTTTTGTCTTACTAATGGCTCTTTCGAAATTAATAATTATTTATTTTTTAGTTCTGTTTCTACACATTTTCAAAAAAAAGTTCTATATACTTTTTAGATCAATGGTTTTTAAGCTGATTCTCTAGGTGCTAATGTAAAAAATCACGTCTCTGGTTGACATGATTGGATAAATGAGTAGATTAGTGGGCGACGACATCCGCCATTAAGATGGGCTTTCTTTCTAAATACATTGATCTTCATAATGCCCATAGAATCAAAACAAAGTGTATTGTCCATACTTTCAATCATTATATGAAGTTTGATGTCGTTGGCAATGACTAAATTATTGTCGAATCAAGTACAATTCTTGAAAACTATCTTTTTATATACTAATAAATGTTATGTAATGATAAATTTAAACTTACATCGAATTTAAAGAAATATTGTAATGCTAAATGATGTTTTGCCGTTGTTGAATTCTATTTTAAAGTATAATTTCTTTCAATTTTTTGAAAGACATGTGCTATTTAATATTAAATCACTTTAAATATTTGTTACTTTTAAATCTTCCTTTAATATAACACAATCAATAAAATTAAAAGTAAATGTTAACAAAAAACAATATGTTAATTATTCTGTATTTTAGCAACTGCAAATTCGGAAGTTAAATTTAACATAATCAAACATTAATATATATCAAAACAAAAAACTTAGTTACTTCAGATTGAAATATTCTTACAACAACTTTAATAATTTATTCTAATTTTTATTATTTTATAGTAATATTAACTATAAATTACAAGCCCTTTTTCGAGATATATTCATTATTGTCTCTTGTTTTGAAAATTTGAACATAGTTTAACATTAATACATAAATTAGAAAAACAAACTTTTGTCTTAATAATGTTACTTTTGAAATTAATAATTATTTATTCTTTAGTTTTGTTTCAACACATTTTCAAAAAAAAAATCTATATACTTTTAAGATCAATGGTTTTGAAGTTGATTCTCTAGGTGCTAATGTAAAAAATCACGTCTATAGTTGACATTATTGGATAAATGAGTAGATTAGTGGGCGACGACGTCCGACTTTAAGATGGGTTTTCTCTCTAAATACATTGAACTTCATAATGCCCATAGAATCAAAACAAACTGTCTTGTCCACACTTTCAATCATTATATGAAGTTTGATGTCGTTGGCAATGACAAAATTATTGTCGAATCAAGTACAATTCTTGAGAACTATCTTATTATATATTAATAAATGTTATGTATTGATAAATTTAAACTTACATCGAATTTAAAGGAATATTGTAATGCTAAATGATGTTTTGCCGTTGTTGAATTCTATTTTAAAGTATAATTTCTTTCAATTTTTTGAAAGGCATGTGCTATTTAATATTAAACCAATTTAATTATTTGTTACTTTTAAATCTTCCTTTAATATAATACAATCAACAAAATTAAAAGAAAATATTAACAAAAAATAATATGTTAATTATTATGTATGTTAGCAACTTCAAATTCGGAAGTTAAATTGAACATAATCAAACATTAATATATATCAAAACAAAAAACTTAGTTAATTCAGATTAAAATATTCTTACAATAACTTTAATAATTTATTCTAATTTTTATTATTTTATAGTAATATTAACTATAAATTACAAGCCCTTTTTCGAGATATTTTCATTATTGTCTCTTGTTTTGAAAATTTGAACATAATTTAACGTTAATACATCAATTAGAAAAACAAACTTTTGTCTTACTAATGGCTCTTTCGAAATTAATAATTATTTATTTTTTAGTTCTGTTTCTACACATTTTCAAAAAAAAGTTCTATATACTTTTTAGATCAATGGTTTTTAAGCTGATTCTCTAGGTGCTAATGTAAAAAATCACGTCTCTGGTTGACATGATTGGATAAATGAGTAGATTAGTGGGCGACGACATCCGCCATTAAGATGGGCTTTCTTTCTAAATACATTGATCTTCATAATGCCCATAGAATCAAAACAAAGTGTATTGTCCATACTTTCAATCATTATATGAAGTTTGATGTCGTTGGCAATGACTAAATTATTGTCGAATCAAGTACAATTCTTGAAAACTATCTTTTTATATACTAATAAATGTTATGTAATGATAAATTTAAACTTACATCGAATTTAAAGAAATATTGTAATGCTAAATGATGTTTTGCCGTTGTTGAATTCTATTTTAAAGTATAATTTCTTTCAATTTTTTGAAAGACATGTGCTATTTAATATTAAATCACTTTAAATATTTGTTACTTTTAAATCTTCCTTTAATATAACACAATCAATAAAATTAAAAGTAAATGTTAACAAAAAACAATATGTTAATTATTCTGTATTTTAGCAACTGCAAATTCGGAAGTTAAATTTAACATAATCAAACATTAATATATATCAAAACAAAAAACTTAGTTACTTCAGATTGAAATATTCTTACAACAACTTTAATAATTTATTCTAATTTTTATTATTTTATAGTAATATTAACTATAAATTACAAGCCCTTTTTCGAGATATATTCATTATTGTCTCTTGTTTTGAAAATTTGAACATAGTTTAACATTAATACATAAATTAGAAAAACAAACTTTTGTCTTAATAATGTTACTTTTGAAATTAATAATTATTTATTCTTTAGTTTTGTTTCAACACATTTTCAAAAAAAAAATCTATATACTTTTAAGATCAATGGTTTTGAAGTTGATTCTCTAGGTGCTAATGTAAAAAATCACGTCTATAGTTGACATTATTGGATAAATGAGTAGATTAGTGGGCGACGACGTCCGACTTTAAGATGGGTTTTCTCTCTAAATACATTGAACTTCATAATGCCCATAGAATCAAAACAAACTGTCTTGTCCACACTTTCAATCATTATATGAAGTTTGATGTCGTTGGCAATGACAAAATTATTGTCGAATCAAGTACAATTCTTGAGAACTATCTTTTATATATTAATAAATGTTATGTATTGATAAATTTAAACTTACATCGAATTTAAAGGAATATTGTAATGCTAAATGATGTTTTGCCGTTGTTGAATTCTATTTTAAAGTATAATTTCTTTCAATTTTTTGAAAGGCATGTGCTATTTAATATTAAACCAATTTAATTATTTGTTACTTTTAAATCTTCCTTTAATATAATACAATCAACAAAATTAAAAGAAAATATTAACAAAAAATAATATGTTAATTATTATGTATGTTAGCAACTTCAAATTCGGAAGTTAAATTGAACATAATCAAACATTAATATATATCAAAACAAAAAACTTAGTTAATTCAGATTAAAATATTCTTACAATAACTTTAATAATTTATTCTAATTTTTATTATTTTATAGTAATATTAACTATAAATTACAAGCCCTTTTTCGAGATATTTTCATTATTGTCTCTTGTTTTGAAAATTTGAACATAATTTAACGTTAATACATCAATTAGAAAAACAAACTTTTGTCTTACTAATGGCTCTTTCGAAATTAATAATTATTTATTTTTTAGTTCTGTTTCTACACATTTTCAAAAAAAAGTTCTATATACTTTTTAGATCAATGGTTTTTAAGCTGATTCTCTAGGTGCTAATGTAAAAAATCACGTCTCTGGTTGACATGATTGGATAAATGAGTAGATTAGTGGGCGACGACATCCGCCATTAAGATGGGCTTTCTTTCTAAATACATTGATCTTCATAATGCCCATAGAATCAAAACAAAGTGTATTGTCCATACTTTCAATCATTATATGAAGTTTGATGTCGTTGGCAATGACTAAATTATTGTCGAATCAAGTACAATTCTTGAAAACTATCTTTTTATATACTAATAAATGTTATGTAATGATAAATTTAAACTTACATCGAATTTAAAGAAATATTGTAATGCTAAATGATGTTTTGCCGTTGTTGAATTCTATTTTAAAGTATAATTTCTTTCAATTTTTTGAAAGACATGTGCTATTTAATATTAAATCACTTTAAATATTTGTTACTTTTAAATCTTCCTTTAATATAACACAATCAATAAAATTAAAAGTAAATGTTAACAAAAAACAATATGTTAATTATTCTGTATTTTAGCAACTGCAAATTCGGAAGTTAAATTTAACATAATCAAACATTAATATATATCAAAACAAAAAACTTAGTTACTTCAGATTGAAATATTCTTACAACAACTTTAATAATTTATTCTAATTTTTATTATTTTATAGTAATATTAACTATAAATTACAAGCCCTTTTTCGAGATATATTCATTATTGTCTCTTGTTTTGAAAATTTGAACATAGTTTAACATTAATACATAAATTAGAAAAACAAACTTTTGTCTTAATAATGTTACTTTTGAAATTAATAATTATTTATTCTTTAGTTTTGTTTCAACACATTTTCAAAAAAAAATCTATATACTTTTAAGATCAATGGTTTTGAAGTTGATTCTCTAGGTGCTAATGTAAAAAATCACGTCTATAGTTGACATTATTGGATAAATGAGTAGATTAGTGGGCGACGACGTCCGACTTTAAGATGGGTTTTCTCTCTAAATACATTGAACTTCATAATGCCCATAGAATCAAAACAAACTGTCTTGTCCACACTTTCAATCATTATATGAAGTTTGATGTCGTTGGCAATGACAAAATTATTGTCGAATCAAGTACAATTCTTGAGAACTATCTTATTATATATTAATAAATGTTATGTATTGATAAATTTAAACTTACATCGAATTTAAAGGAATATTGTAATGCTAAATGATGTTTTGCCGTTGTTGAATTCTATTTTAAAGTATAATTTCTTTCAATTTTTTGAAAGGCATGTGCTATTTAATATTAAACCAATTTAATTATTTGTTACTTTTAAATCTTCCTTTAATATAATACAATCAACAAAATTAAAAGAAAATATTAACAAAAAATAATATGTTAATTATTATGTATGTTAGCAACTTCAAATTCGGAAGTTAAATTGAACATAATCAAACATTAATATATATCAAAACAAAAAACTTAGTTAATTCAGATTAAAATATTCTTACAATAACTTTAATAATTTATTCTAATTTTTATTATTTTATAGTAATATTAACTATAAATTACAAGCCCTTTTTCGAGATATTTTCATTATTGTCTCTTGTTTTGAAAATTTGAACATAATTTAACGTTAATACATCAATTAGAAAAACAAACTTTTGTCTTACTAATGGCTCTTTCGAAATTAATAATTATTTATTTTTTAGTTCTGTTTCTACACATTTTCAAAAAAAAGTTCTATATACTTTTTAGATCAATGGTTTTTAAGCTGATTCTCTAGGTGCTAATGTAAAAAATCACGTCTCTGGTTGACATGATTGGATAAATGAGTAGATTAGTGGGCGACGACATCCGCCATTAAGATGGGCTTTCTTTCTAAATACATTGATCTTCATAATGCCCATAGAATCAAAACAAAGTGTATTGTCCATACTTTCAATCATTATATGAAGTTTGATGTCGTTGGCAATGACTAAATTATTGTCGAATCAAGTACAATTCTTGAAAACTATCTTTTTATATACTAATAAATGTTATGTAATGATAAATTTAAACTTACATCGAATTTAAAGAAATATTGTAATGCTAAATGATGTTTTGCCGTTGTTGAATTCTATTTTAAAGTATAATTTCTTTCAATTTTTTGAAAGACATGTGCTATTTAATATTAAATCACTTTAAATATTTGTTACTTTTAAATCTTCCTTTAATATAACACAATCAATAAAATTAAAAGTAAATGTTAACAAAAAACAATATGTTAATTATTCTGTATTTTAGCAACTGCAAATTCGGAAGTTAAATTTAACATAATCAAACATTAATATATATCAAAACAAAAAACTTAGTTACTTCAGATTGAAATATTCTTACAACAACTTTAATAATTTATTCTAATTTTTATTATTTTATAGTAATATTAACTATAAATTACAAGCCCTTTTTCGAGATATATTCATTATTGTCTCTTGTTTTGAAAATTTGAACATAGTTTAACATTAATACATAAATTAGAAAAACAAACTTTTGTCTTAATAATGTTACTTTTGAAATTAATAATTATTTATTCTTTAGTTTTGTTTCAACACATTTTCAAAAAAAAAAATCTATATACTTTTAAGATCAATGGTTTTGAAGTTGATTCTCTAGGTGCTAATGTAAAAAATCACGTCTATAGTTGACATTATTGGATAAATGAGTAGATTAGTGGGCGACGACGTCCGACTTTAAGATGGGTTTTCTCTCTAAATACATTGAACTTCATAATGCCCATAGAATCAAAACAAACTGTCTTGTCCACACTTTCAATCATTATATGAAGTTTGATGTCGTTGGCAATGACAAAATTATTGTCGAATCAAGTACAATTCTTGAGAACTATCTTATTATATATTAATAAATGTTATGTATTGATAAATTTAAACTTACATCGAATTTAAAGGAATATTGTAATGCTAAATGATGTTTTGCCGTTGTTGAATTCTATTTTAAAGTATAATTTCTTTCAATTTTTTGAAAGGCATGTGCTATTTAATATTAAACCAATTTAATTATTTGTTACTTTTAAATCTTCCTTTAATATAATACAATCAACAAAATTAAAAGAAAATATTAACAAAAAATAATATGTTAATTATTATGTATGTTAGCAACTTCAAATTCGGAAGTTAAATTGAACATAATCAAACATTAATATATATCAAAACAAAAAACTTAGTTAATTCAGATTAAAATATTCTTACAATAACTTTAATAATTTATTCTAATTTTTATTATTTTATAGTAATATTAACTATAAATTACAAGCCCTTTTTCGAGATATTTTCATTATTGTCTCTTGTTTTGAAAATTTGAACATAATTTAACGTTAATACATCAATTAGAAAAACAAACTTTTGTCTTACTAATGGCTCTTTCGAAATTAATAATTATTTATTTTTTAGTTCTGTTTCTACACATTTTCAAAAAAAAGTTCTATATACTTTTTAGATCAATGGTTTTTAAGCTGATTCTCTAGGTGCTAATGTAAAAAATCACGTCTCTGGTTGACATGATTGGATAAATGAGTAGATTAGTGGGCGACGACATCCGCCATTAAGATGGGCTTTCTTTCTAAATACATTGATCTTCATAATGCCCATAGAATCAAAACAAAGTGTATTGTCCATACTTTCAATCATTATATGAAGTTTGATGTCGTTGGCAATGACTAAATTATTGTCGAATCAAGTACAATTCTTGAAAACTATCTTTTTATATACTAATAAATGTTATGTAATGATAAATTTAAACTTACATCGAATTTAAAGAAATATTGTAATGCTAAATGATGTTTTGCCGTTGTTGAATTCTATTTTAAAGTATAATTTCTTTCAATTTTTTGAAAGACATGTGCTATTTAATATTAAATCACTTTAAATATTTGTTACTTTTAAATCTTCCTTTAATATAACACAATCAATAAAATTAAAAGTAAATGTTAACAAAAAACAATATGTTAATTATTCTGTATTTTAGCAACTGCAAATTCGGAAGTTAAATTTAACATAATCAAACATTAATATATATCAAAACAAAAAACTTAGTTACTTCAGATTGAAATATTCTTACAACAACTTTAATAATTTATTCTAATTTTTATTATTTTATAGTAATATTAACTATAAATTACAAGCCCTTTTTCGAGATATATTCATTATTGTCTCTTGTTTTGAAAATTTGAACATAGTTAACATTAATACATAAATTAGAAAAACAAACTTTTGTCTTAATAATGTTACTTTTGAAATTAATAATTATTTATTCTTTAGTTTTGTTTCAACACATTTTCAAAAAAAAAATCTATATACTTTTAAGATCAATGGTTTTGAAGTTGATTCTCTAGGTGCTAATGTAAAAAATCACGTCTATAGTTGACATTATTGGATAAATGAGTAGATTAGTGGGCGACGACGTCCGACTTTAAGATGGGTTTTCTCTCTAAATACATTGAACTTCATAATGCCCATAGAATCAAAACAAACTGTCTTGTCCACACTTTCAATCATTATATGAAGTTTGATGTCGTTGGCAATGACAAAATTATTGTCGAATCAAGTACAATTCTTGAGAACTATCTTATTATATATTAATAAATGTTATGTATTGATAAATTTAAACTTACATCGAATTTAAAGGAATATTGTAATGCTAAATGATGTTTTGCCGTTGTTGAATTCTATTTTAAAGTATAATTTCTTTCAATTTTTTGAAAGGCATGTGCTATTTAATATTAAACCATTTAATTATTTGTTACTTTTAAATCTTCCTTTAATATAATACAATCAACAAAATTAAAAGAAAATATTAACAAAAAATAATATGTTAATTATTATGTATGTTAGCAACTTCAAATTCGGAAGTTAAATTGAACATAATCAAACATTAATATATATCAAAACAAAAAACTTAGTTAATTCAGATTAAAATATTCTTACAATAACTTTAATAATTTATTCTAATTTTTATTATTTTATAGTAATATTAACTATAAATTACAAGCCCTTTTTCGAGATATTTTCATTATTGTCTCTTGTTTTGAAAATTTGAACATAATTTAACGTTAATACATCAATTAGAAAAACAAACTTTTGTCTTACTAATGGCTCTTTCGAAATTAATAATTATTTATTTTTTAGTTCTGTTTCTACACATTTTCAAAAAAAAGTTCTATATACTTTTTAGATCAATGGTTTTTAAGCTGATTCTCTAGGTGCTAATGTAAAAAATCACGTCTCTGGTTGACATGATTGGATAAATGAGTAGATTAGTGGGCGACGACATCCGCCATTAAGATGGGCTTTCTTTCTAAATACATTGATCTTCATAATGCCCATAGAATCAAAACAAAGTGTATTGTCCATACTTTCAATCATTATATGAAGTTTGATGTCGTTGGCAATGACTAAATTATTGTCGAATCAAGTACAATTCTTGAAAACTATCTTTTTATATACTAATAAATGTTATGTAATGATAAATTTAAACTTACATCGAATTTAAAGAAATATTGTAATGCTAAATGATGTTTTGCCGTTGTTGAATTCTATTTTAAAGTATAATTTCTTTCAATTTTTTGAAAGACATGTGCTATTTAATATTAAATCACTTTAAATATTTGTTACTTTTAAATCTTCCTTTAATATAACACAATCAATAAAATTAAAAGTAAATGTTAACAAAAAACAATATGTTAATTATTCTGTATTTTAGCAACTGCAAATTCGGAAGTTAAATTTAACATAATCAAACATTAATATATATCAAAACAAAAAACTTAGTTACTTCAGATTGAAATATTCTTACAACAACTTTAATAATTTATTCTAATTTTATTATTTTATAGTAATATTAACTATAAATTACAAGCCCTTTTTCGAGATATATTCATTATTGTCTCTTGTTTTGAAAATTTGAACATAGTTTAACATTAATACATAAATTAGAAAAACAAACTTTTGTCTTAATAATGTTACTTTTGAAATTAATAATTATTTATTCTTTAGTTTTGTTTCAACACATTTTCAAAAAAAAAATCTATATACTTTTAAGATCAATGGTTTTGAAGTTGATTCTCTAGGTGCTAATGTAAAAAATCACGTCTATAGTTGACATTATTGGATAAATGAGTAGATTAGTGGGCGACGACGTCCGACTTTAAGATGGGTTTTCTCTCTAAATACATTGAACTTCATAATGCCCATAGAATCAAAACAAACTGTCTTGTCCACACTTTCAATCATTATATGAAGTTTGATGTCGTTGGCAATGACAAAATTATTGTCGAATCAAGTACAATTCTTGAGAACTATCTTATTATATATTAATAAATGTTATGTATTGATAAATTTAAACTTACATCGAATTTAAAGGAATATTGTAATGCTAAATGATGTTTTGCCGTTGTTGAATTCTATTTTAAAGTATAATTTCTTTCAATTTTTTGAAAGGCATGTGCTATTTAATATTAAACCATTTAATTATTTGTTACTTTTAAATCTTCCTTTAATATAATACAATCAACAAAATTAAAAGAAAATATTAACAAAAAATAATATGTTAATTATTATGTATGTTAGCAACTTCAAATTCGGAAGTTAAATTGAACATAATCAAACATTAATATATATCAAAACAAAAAACTTAGTTAATTCAGATTAAAATATTCTTACAATAACTTTAATAATTTATTCTAATTTTTATTATTTTATAGTAATATTAACTATAAATTACAAGCCCTTTTTCGAGATATTTTCATTATTGTCTCTTGTTTTGAAAATTTGAACATAATTTAACGTTAATACATCAATTAGAAAAACAAACTTTTGTCTTACTAATGGCTCTTTCGAAATTAATAATTATTTATTTTTAGTTCTGTTTCTACACATTTTCAAAAAAAAGTTCTATATACTTTTTAGATCAATGGTTTTTAAGCTGATTCTCTAGGTGCTAATGTAAAAAATCACGTCTCTGGTTGACATGATTGGATAAATGAGTAGATTAGTGGGCGACGACATCCGCCATTAAGATGGGCTTTCTTTCTAAATACATTGATCTTCATAATGCCCATAGAATCAAAACAAAGTGTATTGTCCATACTTTCAATCATTATATGAAGTTTGATGTCGTTGGCAATGACTAAATTATTGTCGAATCAAGTACAATTCTTGAAAACTATCTTTTTATATACTAATAAATGTTATGTAATGATAAATTTAAACTTACATCGAATTTAAAGAAATATTGTAATGCTAAATGATGTTTTGCCGTTGTTGAATTCTATTTTAAAGTATAATTTCTTTCAATTTTTGAAAGACATGTGCTATTTAATATTAAATCACTTTAAATATTTGTTACTTTTAAATCTTCTTTAATATAACACAATCAATAAAATTAAAAGTAAATGTTAACAAAAAACAATATGTTAATTATTCTGTATTTTAGCAACTGCAAATTCGGAAGTTAAATTTAACATAATCAAACATTAATATATATCAAAACAAAAAACTTAGTTACTTCAGATTGAAATATTCTTACAACAACTTTAATAATTTATTCTAATTTTTATTATTTTATAGTAATATTAACTATAAATTACAAGCCCTTTTTCGAGATATATTCATTATTGTCTCTTGTTTTGAAAATTTGAACATAGTTTAACATTAATACATAAATTAGAAAAACAAACTTTTGTCTTAATAATGTTACTTTTGAAATTAATAATTATTTATTCTTTAGTTTTGTTTCACACATTTTCAAAAAAAAAATCTATATACTTTTAAGATCAATGGTTTTGAAGTTGATTCTCTAGGTGCTAATGTAAAAAATCACGTCTATAGTTGACATTATTGGATAAATGAGTAGATTAGTGGGCGACGACGTCCGACTTTAAGATGGGTTTTCTCTCTAAATACATTGAACTTCATAATGCCCATAGAATCAAAACAAACTGTCTTGTCCACACTTTCAATCATTATATGAAGTTTGATGTCGTTGGCAATGACAAAATTATTGTCGAATCAAGTACAATTCTTGAGAACTATCTTATTATATATTAATAAATGTTATGTATTGATAAATTTAAACTTACATCGAATTTAAAGGAATATTGTAATGCTAAATGATGTTTTGCCGTTGTTGAATTCTATTTTAAAGTATAATTTCTTTCAATTTTTTGAAAGGCATGTGCTATTTAATATTAAACCATTTAATTATTTGTTACTTTTAAATCTTCCTTTAATATAATACAATCAACAAAATTAAAAGAAAATATTAACAAAAAATAATATGTTAATTATTATGTATGTTAGCAACTTCAAATTCGGAAGTTAAATTGAACATAATCAAACATTAATATATATCAAAACAAAAAACTTAGTTAATTCAGATTAAAATATTCTTACAATAACTTTAATAATTTATTCTAATTTTATATTTTATAGTAATATTAACTATAAATTACAAGCCCTTTTTCGAGATATTTTCATTATTGTCTCTTGTTTTGAAAATTTGAACATAATTTAACGTTAATACATCAATTAGAAAAACAAACTTTTGTCTTACTAATGGCTCTTTCGAAATTAATAATTATTTATTTTTAGTTCTGTTTCTACACATTTTCAAAAAAAGTTCTATATACTTTTTAGATCAATGGTTTTTAAGCTGATTCTCTAGGTGCTAATGTAAAAAATCACGTCTCTGGTTGACATGATTGGATAAATGAGTAGATTAGTGGGCGACGACATCCGCCATTAAGATGGGCTTTCTTTCTAAATACATTGATCTTCATAATGCCCATAGAATCAAAACAAAGTGTATTGTCCATACTTTCAATCATTATATGAAGTTTGATGTCGTTGGCAATGACTAAATTATTGTCGAATCAAGTACAATTCTTGAAAACTATCTTTTTATATACTAATAAATGTTATGTAATGATAAATTTAAACTTACATCGAATTTAAAGAAATATTGTAATGCTAAATGATGTTTTGCCGTTGTTGAATTCTATTTTAAAGTATAATTTCTTTCAATTTTTTGAAAGACATGTGCTATTTAATATTAAATCACTTTAAATATTTGTTACTTTTAAATCTTCCTTTAATATAACACAATCAATAAAATTAAAAGTAAATGTTAACAAAAAACAATATGTTAATTATTCTGTATTTTAGCAACTGCAAATTCGGAAGTTAAATTTAACATAATCAAACATTAATATATATCAAAACAAAAAAACTTAGTTACTTCAGATTGAAATATTCTTACAACAACTTTAATAATTTATTCTAATTTTATTATTTTATAGTAATATTAACTATAAATTACAAGCCCTTTTTCGAGATATATTCATTATTGTCTCTTGTTTTGAAATTTGAACATAGTTTAACATTAATACATAAATTAGAAAAACAAACTTTTGTCTTAATAATGTACTTTTTAAATTAATAATTATTTATTCTTTAGTTTGTTTCAACACATTTTCAAAAAAAAAATCTATACTTTTAAGATCAATGGTTTTGAAGTTGATTCTCTAGGTGCTAATGTAAAAAATCACGTCTATAGTTGACATTATTGGATAAATGAGTAGATTAGTGGGCGACGACGTCCGACTTTAAGATGGGTTTTCTCTCTAAATACATTGAACTTCATAATGCCCATAGAATCAAAACAAACTGTCTTGTCCACACTTTCAATCATTATATGAAGTTTGATGTCGTTGGCAATCACTGAAAATTATTTGTCGAATTCAAGTACATTTGCTTGATTATCTTCTATCTTATATAATAATAATAAATGTATGTATTGATAAATTTAAACTTACATCGAATTTAAAGGAATTTGAAATGCTAAATGATGTTTTGCCGTTTTGAATTCTATTTTAAAGTATAATTTCTTTCTTTTTTGAAAGGCATGTGCTATTTAATATTTTAACCACCATTTAATTATTTGTTACTTTTAATCTTCCTTTATTATTATAATACAATCAACAAAATTAAAGAAAATATTAACAAAAAATAAATTGTTAATTATTATGTATGTTAGCAACTTCAAATTCGGAAGTTAAATTGAACATAATCAACACCATTAATTATATCAAAACAAAAAACTTAGCTTTTTCTTTTTCTTGCTGTTTGTTAATTCGATTAAAATATTCTTACCATAACTTTAATAATTTATTTAATTTTTATTATTTTTTTAGTAATATTAACTCTTAAAATTAAAAGCCCTTTTTCGAGATATTTATTTTTCTTTGTTTTGAATTTGTACTTGTAATTTTGAAACTTGATGTTGATATTCTTACTCTTTTAATTAATCTTGTTTATAAAATCTAACTTTGTTATTTACTTTGTGGCTCTTTATGAAATTAAAAACAATTATTTATTTTTTTAGTTTGTTTCTACACATTTTCAAAAAAAAGTTCTATATACTTTTTAGATCAATGGTTTTTAAGCTGATTCTCTAGGTGCTAATGTAAAAAATCACGTCTCTGGTTGACATGATTGGATAAATGAGTAGATTAGTGGGCGACGACATCCGCCATTAAAAGATGGGTTTTTTCTAAATACATTGATCTTCATAATGCCCATAGAATCAAAACAAAGTGTTTGTCCATACTTTCAATCATTATATGAAGTTGATGTCGTTGGCAATGACCAAATTATTGTCGAATCAAGTACAATTCTTGAAAACTATCTTTTATATATAATAAATGTTATGTAATGATAAATTTAAACTTACATCGAATTTAAAGAAATATTGTAATGCTAAATGATGTTTTGCCGTTGTTGAATTCTATTTTAAAGTATAATTTCTTTCAATTTTTTGAAAGACATGTGCTATTTAATATTAAATCACTTTAATATTTGTTACTTTTAAATCTTCCTTTAATATAACACAATCAATAAAATTAAAAGTAAATGTTAACAAAAACAATATGTTAATTATTCTGTATTTTAGCAACTGCAAATTCGGAAGTTAAATTTAACATAATCAAACATTAATATATATCAAAACAAAAAACTTAGTTACTTCAGATTGAAATATTCTTACAACAACTTTAATAATTATTCTAATTTTATTATTTTATAGTAATATTAACTATAAATTACAAGCCCTTTTTCGAGATATATTCATTATTGTCTCTTGTTTTGAAAATTTGAACATAGTTTAACATTAATACATAAATTAGAAAAACAAACTTTTGTCTTAATAATGTTACTTTTTAAATTAATAATTATTTATTTTTAGTTTTGTTTCAACACATTTTCAAAAAAAAAAATCTATATACTTTTAAGATCAATGGTTTTGAAGTTGATTCTCTAGGTGCTAATGTAAAAAATCACGTCTATAGTTGACATTATTGGATAAATGAGTAGATTAGTGGGCGACGACGTCCGACTTTAAGATGGGTTTTCTCTCTAAATACATTGAACTTCATAATGCCCATAGAATCAAAACAAAACGTCTTGTCCACACTTTCAATCATTATATGAAGTTTGATGTCGTTGGCAATGACAAATTATTGTCGAATCAAGTACAATTCTTGAGAACTATCTTATTATATAATAATAAATGTTATGTATTGATAAATTTAAACTTACATCGAATTTAAAGGAATATTGTAATGCTAAATGATGTTTTGCCGTTGTTGAATTCTTTTAAAGTATAATTTCTTTCAATTTTTTGAAAGGCATGTGCTATTTAATATTAAACCAATTTAATTATTTTACTTTTAAATCTTCCTTTAATATAATACAATCAACAAAATAAAAGAAAATATTAACAAAAAATAATATGTTAATTATTATGTATGTTAGCAACTTCAAATTCGGAAGTTAAATTGAACATAATCAAACATTAATATATATCAAAACAAAAAACTTAGTTAATTCAGATTAAAATATTCTTACAATAACTTTATAATTTATTCTAATTTTTATTATTTTATAGTAATATTAACTATAAATTACAAGCCCTTTTCGAGATATTTTCATTATTGTCTCTTGTTTTGAAAATTTGAACATAATTAACGTTAATACATCAATTAGAAAACAAACTTTTGTCTTACTAATGGCTCTTTCGAAATTAATAATTATTTATTTTTTAGTTCTGTTTCTACACATTTCAAAAAAAAGTTCTATATACTTTTTAGATCAATGGTTTTTAAGCTGATTCTCTAGGTGCTAATGTAAAAAATCACGTCTCTGGTTGACATGATTGGATAAATGAGTAGATTAGTGGGCGACGACATCCGCCATTAAGATGGGCTTTCTTTCTAAATACATTGATCTTCATAATGCCCATAGAATCAAAACAAAGTGTATTGTCCATACTTTCAATCATTATATGAAGTTTGATGTCGTTGGCAATGACTAAATTATTGTCGAATCAAGTACAATTCTTGAAAACTATCTTTTTATATACTAATAAATGTTATGTAATGATAAATTTAAACTTACATCGAATTTAAAGAAATATTGTAATGCTAAATGATGTTTTGCCGTTGTTGAATTCTATTTAAAGTATAATTTCTTTCAATTTTTTGAAAGACATGTGCTATTTAATATTAAATCACTTAAATATTTGTTACTTTTAAATCTTCCTTTAATATAACACAATCAATAAATTAAAAGTAAATGTTAACAAAAACAAATATGTTAATTATTCTGTATTTTAGCAACTGCAAATTCGGAAGTTAAATTAACATAATCAAACATTAATATATATCAAAACAAAAAACTTAGTTACTTCAGATTGAAATATTCTTACAACAACTTTAATAATTTATTCTATTTTTTATTTTTAGTAATATTAACTATAAATTACAAGCCCTTTTTCGAGATATATTCATTATTGTCTCTTGTTTTGAAAATTTGAACATAGTTTAACATTAATACATAAATTAGAAAAAACAAACTTTTGTCTTAATAATGTTACTTTTAAATTAATAATTATTATTCTTAGTTTTTTTCAACACATTTTCAAAAAAAAAAAATCTATATATTTTAAGATCAATGGTTTTGAAGTTGATTCTCTAGGTGCTAATGTAAAAAATCACGTCTATAGTTGACATTATTGGATAAATGAGTAGATTAGTGGGCGACGACGTCCGACTTTAAGATGGGTTTTCTCTCTAAATACATGAACTTCATAATGCCCATAGAATCAAAACAACTGTCTTGTCCACACTTTCAATCATTATATGAAGTTTGATGTCGTTGGCAATGACAAAATTATTGTCGAATCAAGTACAATTCTTGAGAACTATCTTTATATATTAATAAATGTTATTGTATGATTAATTTAAACTTACATCGAATTTAAAGGAATATTGTAATGCTAAATGATGTTTTGCCGTTGTTGAATTCTATTTTAAAGTATAATTTCTTTCAATTTTTTGAAAGGCATGTGCTATTTATATTAAACCATTTTAATTATTTGTTACTTTTAAATCTTCCTTTAATATAAACAATCAACAAAATTAAAAGAAATATTAACAAAAAATAATATGTTAATTATTATGTTTAGCAACTTCAAATTCGGAAGTTAAATTGAACATAATCAAACATTAAATATATCAACAAAAAAACTTAGTTAATTCAGATTAAAATATTCTTACAAAACTTTAATAATTTATTCTAATTTTTATTATTTATAGTAATATTAACTATAAATTACAAGCCCTTTTTCGAGATATTTTCATTATGTCTCTTGTTTTGAAAATTTGAACATAATTAACGTAATACATCAATTAGAAAAACAAACTTTGTTCTTACTAATGGCTCTTCGAAATTAATAATTATTATTTTTGTTTGTTTCTACACATTTTCAAAAAAAGTTCTATATACTTTTTAGATCAATGGTTTTTTAAGCTGATTCTCTAGGTGCTAATGTAAAAAATCACGTCTCTGGTTGACATGATTGGATAAATGAGTAGATTAGTGGGCGACGACATCCGCCATTAAGTGGGCTT